>NC_034595.1:104199452-104309470 GCF_900095145.1 Mus pahari | reverse complement strand
ACTCATTCATTCATTCATTCACTCACATGTCTTCATTTCTCCCTTCCTTCCTTCCTTCCTTCCTTCCTTCCTTCCTTCCTTCCTTCCTTCCTTCCTTCCTTTCTTCCTTCCTTAGATCAGGCCAGCAGTTGGATGCTGAGACTTTTGTAGACCGTCCCGAAGGACTTTCCGATCCCCTCTCCCCGCTCCCGTCACAGAAGGCTTGTCCTCAGCTCAAACCAATGAGTGCTTTGTACAGCGGGGCAAGGCTGCAACTGGAGGTCAGGCCGCCTCAACCCCACCCTCAGGAGGTCTTGAGGAGAACGGTGTCTGGCTTACCTGCTAGAAATTGACCGGAGAGTAATTGGCCTTCTGACTTCAGAGATCTGCATGCCGGTTCTGTATTGATGATATAATTGCAGGTCAGGGAGGGGGTGCAGGGCTTTAGCAAGCCCACAGTGAGCCTGGTCAAGACTCTGGCCCTGGTCCATGCTACAGAACAGGAGGCAGGGGGAGGCAGAGGGGTTTATTTGGGGAAAACTGAGATCTGTGTATTCAGGGCCTCTAGGTGGAATGCCAAGGCCCCAGAAAAAGAGTAGAGGAGACACAGAGGCATGTTGGAGTCTGTCAGTGCTGTGGAGAACTCGGGGGCCTGTGTGTGAAGTTGAGTGTGGAGAGTCTGTCAATATCCACGGCTGCTTACATGTGGGACTGAGCTCGGAACGTGCCTGGGCTTTCATGATGACACTCTTTAAGTCCCTTACCTGCTAAGCGCGGCCCCCCCACCTCCCAACCCCACAGCAGCTGCATGTAGAGACCTCATGTTTGCACAGGGCTCCGCAGTTCGTAGCGACTTGCACCTATTGGTTCTCTGGCAGATGAGTAGGTCGGGAGCGTAAGTGATTGTCCAAGGTCAGTGAGTCAATCAGCGAGTGATTATTGAACTCTATTAGAGAGCTTCTTGCCGCAGCCCCTGAGAGGCTGGTGGGGAAGGACACAGACCTGCCTGGGCTCTGCAGAGAGGGAGGAAGGCTGGGTGCAGAGACACCCAGGGCTCACTCCTGCGAGCACATTCACGTACACGCAGATACCATGTCCTTGGGACACATGCATGTGTGTGCACAGAACACATGTATACTCATATATATGTGTCTTCACACACAGCCATGTTGTAGAGCATGTACAGTCATGCGCGCAGGAGCACACACAGCAACCACAATGACGATACACCGTATACGTACTAAGATGGTCACCAGAGTGAGGTCCAGCCTGAGGGCTTGTGGCCACAGGTGTGGCGGGCAGGCTGCAGGAGCATTCCACTTGGGCTGTGAGCTTCCGACCTGACAGCCCAGTGAGTGGCAGCCAGTCTGATTAGTGTGTGAGGAGCCTTGTGTCCAGATGCAGCTGCCCAGCCTCACTCTCAACCACCACACCCCACTGTCTCCTTGGAAAGAGCCAGTGAGCCCAGGCAGGCGCTCCTTGCTGCATCTCCCTCTGCAGCTGGAAAGGAAATAATCAAAATAATCGGTGCAATCATGCTAAATAACACCGCGTAATGATAACAAACGGTCTTCGGAGACACCCTCAGAGGCCCGGAGTATTCTGAGGAGAGCACTGTGACAATTTCCTAAATTAATTGTTTCAGGCCCTCCAGCCACAGGCAGCCTGTGCTGAGATGCGATAGCTTCAGGCCACCTGTGCTGAGTGTGGCTCAGCCTTCCCAGCCCCACTTCTGAACGTGGAGGACACAGTGACCTGTACTGGCTGGCTCCCTCTCCCACGAGAGCCTGAACTCTCCTGAACTCCCTTGGGGGTGATGCTCCCTACCCTCCATCCTCCACAGGAAGCTCAGCTCTACAGGATCTGGACTGTGGAGCTGGCCCACACCATCTCCCTCAGGCCCTTTTCCCCACCATTGGTGGTGGCTTCTGTCCTCGCCGGTCCACAGAACTGAATCACCTGTGCCTTGGAGTTCCATAAGAGCCTGATGGAACCCCAAGGACCACAGATGAAAGGACTTTACCAAAAAAGTGTGGGGCTCACTCACTGTGCGCCTCTGACTCCAAGCGCTGAGCAAGCACGTCTGAGATGGAGGAGCTGACCGGCCCTGCAGACGCTCCGCAGGCTCCACTAGGGTCCTCTGGCCACCCCAGCTCCCGGGGGCACGGGCAAGCCTTGGCTTATGGTAGCTCCTCCAGTTCCCCCTCTGTCTTCATGGGACCAACTCAGATGCTGTACACCTCTATCTCCCAGCATCTTCGGGGTCTTGGCTGTAGACAGACACCTATTAATAGATATTCCCAGGTTTGCACATCAGAACCAGGGCAGGAGTCACCCTGTGCCCCACCACCGTCACCAGCGTCGTGACCCACCACCGACCAGCGTCTCCTAATCTTTGCCTCTATTTTGCTAACTTATAACCCCCCCCATGGATGATCCCCCTGCGGATGATCCCCCCACCCCCGCGGATGAATGGGGCGGCCTGCCTGCTGCGTGTCCGCAGACTAGGAGAGCGGAGGCTCACAGCCAGGGTCTAAGTCACAAGTGCTGGCCTTGGGTCTGAAGCTCACTTCCTCTCTCTGCTGCCCCGCCCCAGTCAGGGGTGACCTCCCGGACATCACCAGCACACACACTAGATGGTGTGGACACTCACAGAGGGGACCTTCTCCAGCCTTGGTCTGTGTTGGTGGCACCTGGTGTTGTTAGACGTGTGATCTCATTGGCCCTGGAAGGTTCCCTGCCCTGCAGTGTCATCCCTTTTTGTATGAAGGTTACCTGAGATGCTGGGCTCTGCTTCACTCAGAGCTTGCACAGAGGCAAGAGGCAGCGGCCTCCGTAAGGTCTTTATGTTGGATGACCGTCTTTCAAAGAGATGGTGTGCATCTGTCCTGCTGTGAGGACAGTCGCCATCTTGGAAACAGTGGGTCCTCACCTGACACTGAATCTGCTGACTTTGACGCTGGGCATCCATCCAGCCTTAGGGACTGTGAGCTCTTCGTGGAGGTATACTGTCACAGCCACACCAGAGGACCACAGTAGGGTTTTATCTGTCTTCAGTGGTGGTGGACAAGATTCTACTGGTAACACTGCTTCTAAAGACCACGACTTCCCTGTTCCGGCCCTCCCCTCACCCCCCAATCCTCTCCCTACCCCCACCTCCCAGCCCTCCCCCTCCTCCTACCCTCCAGCCTTCTGCCAAGCCTGTGTTCAGTCTCAGTAATGCTATTTCCCTCTGGACTACAAAGCACCTTCAATAAGTTTAAACAGCTGGCAAGACCTACCCCAGATCCCAAGGGAATTGCAGATATCTCCTGGGAGACACAGTGCCCAGGCAAAAGGAGAGCCTCACAGGCAGAGTCAGCACCATGCTTACTCTGAGCCAGCCACTGTCCCGCTGAAGTCACCTTACCCTGGAAACTCAGTGTCCCTGTCTGTAAAATAGAGATAAGGTCTGACTCACCGCTGGCCAGAGTTTCTACAAAGAGCAAAAGGTGGGAGATGTTAGAACCCTAGAGGTGCAGGTTTAGTCTGCTGCATCTCCCCAGGCAGACAGACCTGCCTTACACGTGCGCGTGCATGCACACACACCCCCACGTGCACGTGCGCACACACACGCACACACATGCGAGTGTACACACACACAAGGGCATGCACAACTGGTGGGTCTGGGAGGCAACACTCTTGAGTACATGGAGGAGGATCAGGAGAAACAGAAGTCTAGAAGTCCCAGGTGCATAGAGGGTCATAAGAAGGTCACGTGGGCTTTATGGGTACATGCCCATATGTGTGCATTTTATAACCACGTACATGTGTCTGTGTCTCCATCTTGTGTGACAGTTTATCTATCCATGCCTGTGTGTTTGTGTTCACATGTACACAGTCACATGTCTGTGCATGTGTACATACATGTGCACCTGAAGGAGACACAAGAAATGTGAACAGACTTTTCCTTTGAGGCAGAAGGGGTCTGGCTACCCCATATTGCTGACCTGGGGCTGTGGCCATGGGGCCTAGCAGTTGTTTGAAAATCAGTTTCTAGCCTTGAGTGACATAGTGACTGCTTTATAGACAGCTACTCTGCCTGTCAGGCCAGGGTGAGCCACTAAAGAGGTAGGAACTTGAAACCCTCAAGGAAACGCCTTACCCCATTGTCACGTGAGGAATCCGTTGTCACTGCAGGAAGAGCAGGTGTGAGACTAGGTAAGAAGGTAAGAGAGAGAATAATGTGGCTGGTCACTCTGTGTCATTCCTGTGACCCAGAGAGCAGGGACACAGCAGATAAGCCTTCCAGGAAGCAGGGCTAAGACCCACACCTCCTTGGCCCACCAAAAGGTGGACAGTGAAGTTTTTGGAGCTTGCATGAGTCTACAGCTGGGTGCTCTGATGTCCTCTGCGGGCAGGTCACCACAGTAGCTGTGTGACGCCGCAACTGGGACATCCAGGCCTCCATGACTAGCTTCTCTCTTTCCCTGTATCCCTCACGCTGAACGCAGTCTGTGAGCGTGCTCCACAGGGGCACGTCCTGGTCACCATCTGAGACGACAGCAGCTCCATCCAGAATGTCCGAGCATACGACTATACACAAGCACCGCCAGTGAGCCCTCTCAGTGCCAGAGCACAAGAAGGCGGTGGACATGCTCACCGGCTTCCTGACTCACATCAGGAGCTGAGGGAGGCCTGGCCCACAACCAGGCTGTGCCTCAGGGGAGCTGAGGGAGAGGAGCACTTGGGATAGGATCAGAGGCTGTCTCTCCTCTGCTCAGTCAGACACTTGCCAAATATTTACAATGCGGCTGTGCTCTAGGGACACGGAGACAAGGAACCTCTTTCTAGGAGCCCACGGCTCCAGCATCTCAACCCAGAGCTGTGTGCATTCTGCCTAGGATTGCAGCTTCTACAGTTTTATCCGGAATCGGGCCAACTTATCCAAGGACAGAGAGACCTAGCGGGCAGCCAGGACAGCAGCACTCTGTCCAGGCGTAGAAATCACAGTGCCGGAGACGCCAAAGGAGACTCGTCGTCTGAGCAATGTCATTGCATAAGACAGGGTCATGGACAGCAAGTCCCCCGAGTCTCCCGGGAGACCGGGGCAGAGCCACTGGATAGGACACCCCGCAGCCACATGCTCATTCTTCTGGCCCGATGAAACATCTCCATACCAGCCTTCTGTCTCTCTGGATCGTGCGGTGCTGTTGGTCAAGAGGAGACAGGGCTGGGTTGTGGTTGGGTTGGCCAGGAGAGCAAGAGAACAACCAGCGCCTTCAGGTAGGATGGGGGGTTGAAGGAAGGGAAGATGCCGTGGTACCCACTGAGATGAGGAGTGGCCCTAAGGGACAGTGCAATGCAGAGGTGAGGAGCTGGGTTAGACGGATGTACTGGTGTGGCCAGTGCAGAGATGATGACCACGGACTGTGAGGTGCCTGGGTGGCCCATGCAACCTCCGGGCTCTGCACTACACACATTACAGAGCTACAAGATTGACTGGTTCATCTGGCACGGCACATAGTGAGTCTTGGGCAGATGTCAAGCTGGAAGGGCCTGGACCAGAGTGAGTGTCTGTAGGAGTTTGCTGTGGGAGCTGGTGATAATCTGCATCACTTGCTGTGTCACACTGTGACCAGATACCTGGCAAGAGCAGCAGTGGAGGAGGAGGAGGAGGAGGAGGAGGGGGAGGAGGGGGAGGGAGAAGAAGAGGAGGAGGAGGAGGGAGAAGAGGAGGAAGAAATGGAAGAAAAGGAGGAAGAGGAGGAAGAGGAGGAGGAGGAGGAGGAGGAGGAGGAGGAGGAGGAGGAGGAGGAGGAGGAAAAGGTTTCTTTTGGGTCACAGGCCATTAAAGTGGAAAGGCAGACAGGGAGAACAGGAAGCAGTTGTCACATTCAGGAAGTCACATTCAGTGGCCACATTCAGGAAGCAGTTGTCACACCATGGCCACATTCAGGAAGCAGAGATGAAGGTTTAATTCCCCTTCTCCCTTCTTAGGTCTGGGCCACATCCCATCCATATTCAGGGTGATTCTTCCTGCCTCAATTAACCTAATCTAGATAATCCCTCACTGACTGTGTTTCCATAGTGACTCTAAATCCCCCATCAAGGTGACAAGCAAGATCAGCCATGGTGCCACCCTCCCCTCTTCCTGAGCTCACTAGTGTCAGGGCCTGAAGCCCCCTTCATTTCCTAAGTCCCTCTGTCATCAAGAAGAGCTCCAACCACCCCCACCCTGCACCCTATGAAGCTGCCTGAGGACAGTCTACTGAGCAGTTTCTCAAGAGACAGGAGTGACTTACGCAGGGGCAGGAGGCAGAGGCTGGCCTCTGAGAGCTGCTGGTTCTGCTCTTGTTGATCTGAGACTTCTGCCAAACACCCGGGGATCACTGGCTCATGGCTGCTGGCAGCAAGCAGTCAGTGTGTCTGTCCTATTCCATGGCCCTGTTCTCATCAGCCTGCTGGGTGGAGCCCACATGTCTCCTCTTTGTAAATGGTTCATGCCTTAGACTCCCTGTGTTCTCTCACCAATCCTTAGATTTTCTTTTTAGCTAAGCCTTTCCTACCCTGATATGTGTGGAAAACAGATTCAAGAGAAGCAGGCTGTGGGGAGCTTGAGAACCTAGGGAATTCTGTCTTGCTCCATATTCTGGCCCCAGAAATGTTGGTCTTAAAACTTAAGGGGTTTGGAGGCAGGCTGAGGACCTGGGTCCCACTCTTCTTCGCACACGGAGGAAAACCACAGCTCCCCTGGAAGGAAGTTAGCATAGCTCGCGACCAACAAGAGCGGGATTAACAGGAATAAACACTTTCCTCCAACATTTCACATGTATTATTCATATATGAATTATTCATATACATTATTTACATATATAATATTAGCATTATCTGTGTCCCCATTCTCTCCTGGACTTCTCAGCCTCCCATATCTTCTTATGCTTATTAATCACTGTTATGCCAGAGCTAGCGTCTGATGACTCCAGGGTGTAGCTGGATATTCCCTGCGATGCTTTCCTGGGTCTTTCCCCCATTTCTTTCCCTGTGTTCTGTTCTTCAGCCCCATCCTCCGGCGTGCCTGGTAATCTCGTGTTGAATGTTGGGCACTGTGTGTGCAGAGCTACAAAGAGAATGTGACGCCAAGGATCAGAGTCTGGCAAACAGCGGGCCATGGTTCCCGTTGAGCCTGGTTCCCGTATATGCACACTCTGAGAGCTAGAGGTGGCTTTTGTGTGTTTAAGTGGTCGGGGAATCCAGAGTGCACTCTTTCACCACACGTGGAAATGGCTTGAAATTTGAATTTCCACCTCCTCATGCAAACATCACTTGGGTTCTTAGCCATGGCCGTCCACTTGAGTTTGTCTTGGGCAGAGTGAGCGGCTGCCACAGCGATAGCGTGTGAGCCCCATAGCTATCCGCCTGACCTCTGGCGGGGAAAGGTTTGCCATCTCTGTCTCTGAGGCCACCTCACGCCCTGTAGGATGGACCTCTTTCTCTGTGGAGTTCAGGGTGGAGGATGAGGACTGACCCTGGCTAGATATGGAAGACCAGGCCAGAGCTCATAGGTACCCTTGTGCTTTGTAGCGGGTCTACACAGTGGCCTTGTCTCCCCCGACTAGCACAAACCGACCCACACCAACTTTCCTCACCAAGTACTGGGCTGATATGTCACAAGCCATCTCTGCCTCCCTCCCTGCCCCTTAAGGGGAGCCTGGACAGTGGGTATGACTAGAAAGGAGGCCCACAGGACAGACGCTCCAGCAAGACACTCACACCCATGCTAGCCCAGCTCCTACTGTGTTCAGGCACATGGTTTTGTGGTTCTGCTTTGGGGACTTTCTCGGCTTGGCCACCGGACTCTCAGGGGGAGCCAGGTTTGTGCAGAGCTGAATGTTGGTGCTAGGTTGGGGGTTGGGAAGGACCTGAGGGTGGTCTTAAAGAAGTCAAGACGCAGCCACCCCTGTGTGGAGCCTTCCGGTGTGGAGGACAGGGGCCCACAGCCTTCCCTTTGTTCTTATTTCCTCTACAAAGCAAAGCTATGGCTCTGACCTTATGATTCTCCTAAGTGACAAAGACCTTGGGAAGGTGATGGTGCGGTGGAAGTGAGGCTGCTGGGGGCGTGGCCTGCAGGTGGACCTGCGACCCTGTGACTGTGGAATGGTGGCCTTTCCTTTGGGGCTCACTGATATTCTAATGCATTAGTGGCAGCACTGTCGTGAGGCCACCAAGGTAACCACTTCAGGTCTTGCAGGCAGGTCCTCTCCTCTATGTTGTCTCAACCCTTCTCCATTTAGTCAGTTAGCTGTCAACCGTCTTCAACCTTTGGCTCATCCAACCTTCAGCCCATCCAACTGTTGGGTGGATTGCCAAGCTCACCGCCTGTGAGTCTGCAGCCGACACCTGAGCTGCATCCATTTCCAGTGGGGTGATGGGTGCTCCTGCTGGCTCTTCTCCAGAAGCCCCTCATCCTCTAGCTGGCCCCTGATACTTTCTTATTGCACAGTATGCTTGAGAACAACAGGTTCATTCCCCCACCAGCAGTCTGTGCCTCCCATGATGACAGTGGCTGGAGCTACAAGAACAGAGCTAAAGAGAAGAATATCCAGAGACCACAGGGACAGGCCTCCCTCTCACTTCCCGAACTGGCTGCTAATAGTTACGTGTGGTAGTGTAGCCTCTGACGTCTCTGCGATGCACAACAGTGCATCTGTGTCTGAGGTCCGTCAGTGATGAGCTGCCTTTTAGATGGCACCATCTCTCTTCACCTCTGCAGCCCTAGAGATAGCAACCAGCACACAGTAGGAGCTCAGTAAGCATTTGTCTCATGAGCCAGTGAGTGACAGAGTCCGTGACTTCCCATCTGGGGTGTCCCTTCAATCACTTCTCCCTGGAGCATCCTTGGACCCAGGGAGGAAAATCTGACTGTGATATTTGAGTGTGACATTTGAGTGTGACATTTGAGTGTGATGCATGCTTTCCCAGAGTTCTCCCTATCAGAGGGTATGTTCACATGTCAGCTGTCATAAGAATATTCAGTGGCGGAGTGACCTACAGGATACAGGGACCAGCACCTGTCTGAAGACCAGCTCCCTGGAGGTCCCAGGACCACCTCTTCTCCTCCTGGAAAGCCAGGACAGAACAGATGGTGCCCCTGCCCTGAGCCAGGTTCTAGCCTGGAAACTTTGTCTATTTCTCTGAGCTTTGGATGAAGGGCTCGCTCAGCCTGAGTTGAATCCACTCCAAAGTTGGTCACGTTCATGATTGTCTTTGTGTTGATCTATTTTCTGCTGCCCCACATCAAGAAGTTGATAAAGTATAGGCGTTTATTTGCCCTGGAGTCTGGGAGGTTCAAGATCATGGTACAGCCTCTGGCAAAAGCCTTCTGGTGCTATAACATGACAGAGGGCCTCATGTGGCAAGGGAGAGCAGATGTGCCATCTCAGGTCTGTCAGGTCAATGACACCATCGTGAGCGCCTTATCCATGTGACCTCACCCAACCCTGGTGACTTCCCAAAGGTCTGCCCTAGAGTGCCAGAAACAGTAATTTGGGGGTCATGTCTCCAACACATGCACTTTAGGAGACACAGTCACCATGACTGCCTTTCGGTGTGACCACCAAGAAGCCTCTGTCAGGGACAACACAGCAGGGCATAACTATTCCTGTGTGGTGGCCAGGAAGCAAAGACTGACAGGAAAGGGTAATAAAGTGATTCTCTTCAAAGTGACACCCTTAGTGACCTAATTCCCTCAACAAGACCCACCTTCAACCACCCACAGTCCTGCCATCTAGTCAGAAACCCAACAATGGGTTCATCCACAGAGATAGAAGTACTTAGACTTCTCAGTGGCCGGCTCCATTAGCACCAGGACTTCATCCTAGGATGCTCCTGGTTGGGGGGGGGGGACTGTACAAACTGTGGTGTGCAATGAACAGCCTGGAGCTCTCTGCTGGCCTTAGTGTGGGTCCTTCTATTTGGACCTCTGCAGAGGGTCCTTTTCCAAATGTCTCGCATTGAATTGGGCATAGCCAATCCCTGCCTTTCTACGTAGAGCCTTCCAAAGTCACAATCAAAGATGTTCTCTGAGAAGCTACTGTGTGCCTGAAGGCCTCTGTGTGGGCGACTTCCTTCAGGTTTCTCCACCCCGTCCCCTGGGCACCATTTATAGAACAGCGTCTTCCAAGTGGTCGTTATAGACGGAGGCTCACTGCAGTGCAAGGGAAGGGGTTATCCTCCCTGACGAGACTGGTCCATTTGTGTCTAAAGGGTTTCAGTAACCAGTTCCAGGAGGGGTGCTGGTACCTCTGGGATGGGGTGCTGGTTATTGTCGGGGAAGGTGCTGTGTTTAAAAATGGCAGTTCAGAACTCACAAATGGCTTATGAAGCCTGGGACCCAGCTCTTGAAACTGTCCGCCTTGTCTCTATCTCTCTTCCCAGCCTGAAGAGAACCTTGTGGAGTCCTCTCTGCAGTGTGTCCCCTTCCCTCCTTTTAACTGCCCCCTCCTAATCTCTGCTTAGCACCCATCAAGCCAGCTTGCCTGAACCAGCCTCAGGAGCTGGCTTCTTTGTGGAAGATTGAAACATTGCCTGAGTTCAGAGAGAGAGAAAGAGAGAGAGAGAGAAGTGGGTCATTTCCATATCTGCTCCGGAGCTCGCTCGGAACTACCAGTCAGCTGCTCTGTTCTCCAGCGACTTGAGCCGTTCAGGACATGCTGCCCGAGTGAGTGAGCTCGTGATTGGAAATGCTGGAAGTTTCTAGTACAACCCTCTCTCGGCTGGCTCTGAATGTCCCTGGGAACTGGCCTTCCTGCTGGGGAAGACACTGTCTGTCAAGTGGCCAGCCTCATTCCCCTGTCTTAGGGAGCCAAGAGAACCAAGTCTCCTTCGCCCCGGCCCAGCCGCGATCCCTACTTACCTGCCAGGCTGTAGCCCATGAGGGTCAGAGCAGCAGATGGATGAGCCTGGCTTGTCGGCCTGACCCATTTCGAGAGCCAGTGAACTGGATCTGAAGGCAGCAGCCTCCTTTGGTTTGTTGGAATGGCTGAAGCTATGCCAGCTCTCATTGCCTGGGTTGATCATACAGTAGGAAGGGTAAGATAGTGTCTATCCCCCCCTTCCTGCCTCGCCAGAGTGTCCTACCCTGCAGCTCTAGGGTCCTCTTGGGCAGTAACAACACACATGTTAAATGTCTGAGTGTGTGCGTACGTGTTGGCATGTTCATGTGTATGTGTACACACATGCACATAGACACCAGAAAACGCCTCCAGTATCATCACTAAGACCACAGTCCACACCCACTTTGAGGCAGAGTCTCTCACTAGCCTTGAGCCCACCAACTGGTTTAGACCGGCTGCATTGCCGAGCCTCCTGTCTCAGTTTCTCCTAGCTGGAGTTGCAAGCACAGGTCACCATGCCTGGCATTGTTCTGGAAGGCGCTGAGGATTGAACTCAGGTCTTTATTCTTGCAAGACAGGCACTGTACTGACTGAGCTTCCTCCCCAGGCTACAGACATTTTCTTAAATGGCCAGAGGGACGTAACCCAGTCTGTTGATGTCGCAGTTACTGTGAGAACTGCGGTTCTGCAAGGCATGTACCTGTAACACTGAAGCCACCAGTGGGCCAGTGGGCCTGGCAGGTGCCAAGAAAGCTTTACAGAACCTACCTGTGGCCCCACCCCACCATCCCTGCTGTCTGTTTCCAGGCTGGAATTGTGAGGACTGCATCTGCGGGGAGAGGCGAGGTCAGCAGGCCTCTGACATCAGGGTCTGTAATCCTCGCCCTCCCTAGAAGCCTCAGGTGTGTAACGAGATGCAGATTCAGAGCCTTGTGTGTGAAAGTCGCTGTTCATCCATGCCTGTCATCTGCATAGCCCTTCCTACAGTTCTTAAGTAAGAACACTCAGCTAGTGCGGTATGGGGGTTCCCAGGGTTGCCCTGAGAAGTAGGTGTTAACAACCAGTGAGATGATGATGATGATGATGATGATGGTGGTGGTGGTGGTGGTGGTGGTGGTGGTGGTGGTGGTGGTGGTTGGGGGTCACCACAACGTGAGGAACTGTATTAAAGGGTCACAGTGTTAGGAAGGTTGAGAACCACTTTTCAACTGCAAAGACAAACCAAACTTCAGCTAGTGGGTCCTGTGGGCCCTCTTGTCTTCTGGATGTGTCCAGCTGTCAAAAGGCGGCTGGATTAGCAGCAGGAGCCAGTGGTCCAAACAGGACTAGGATGGTGTCATCCCTGGAGTGGGAAGAATGTCAGTGTGAGGTCATTCTGGCCAGGGTAAATCCCCATCTCTCCATACTTCCTGTCCATGGCACCAACTTTTGTCAAGTTAAAAAGAAATGCCAAATGTAAATTCTTTTCAATACAGATGAATTTATCCACCGATGTAGCCCACCCAGACTTAATCCGGCCCAATGCCAGGAGCTTGAGATCCACCTCCAGTCCTCACTGGAGCCCCAGTCAGCACAAGGTTGCTGGTGACCTGCTGGTGTCACTGGGTCCTGGGTGTACAGCGCTGGTCCTCACGGGCCTGCGGTACCTGAAGGGACTGGCTCTGGAGTGAACCTGCTTGGGTCAGTTGTTGTGTCTCAGCCGCGTGTGCAGTACAGGTTAGTCCTGCCCTGAGAAATGTCCTTGCTTGAAGTTCCTAAGGGAACTTCCACGCTTACGATGCTCAGCCGAATAGGATCGTTTTCACTTTCTTGGTGGCTTGGGTCACAAGGTACCCATTGAACCTTTGGAGAGGCTGGAGATTAAAATCAACTAAGCAGGCAGTCAACCATGTCTAACTGATGGGCACAGAGATGTCTGCCATGGGTGACCCTCACTACTGGAAGCGGTTACTGCCCCTTGCCTTCCTGGACAGGGTCATCTGAGTAGTCACACCTTTATCTCAGGCCCTGCTGATCTTTGACTTTGTGATCATGAACTGTATCCTAATATCCACCCACCACCCCCGCCTGATTCCCCTCAGCACATCCCCACAACGTCTCCCTTCTGACTTCATGCCCTCTTTCCTTCTTGTGAGTCATATCCCTTTGAGTCCACGCAGAACTGCACACATGCACATGGGTGTCAGTCCATCCACTGGGGCACAGGCACCCTTCCAGTGTCCATATCTGGTGTCCAATGAAGAGTGACTTCTTAAACAGGCATCTACTGCCAGTAACTCTTCACGAAACCCCACCCCTGGCAGAAAAGCTATTTTTAAAACAAAATTTATATAGTGTTATCGCTGACTTGGCCTCAAGCTTGCTACATAATCAAGGTTGACCTTGAACTCCTGATCCCCTTCTCTGGTATATTATAAGTGTATAGCTCCCTGCCTGCTTTATGTGGTGCTGGGAATCAAACCCAGGGCTTTATGATACTAGCCAAGCCCTCTGCTGACTGAGCTATATCCCGGCCCTGTGCTAAGCTGTGCTTACACATGTAAGACTTTTTCGAGTGCTATGGGTACCCCTGGTTAATTCCTTAACTTGAAGGTGGTCATGAGGACCCCCAATCTGCATGGTACAGAATTAGTATCTTCGGTCTGACCCCCTTGGTGCCATAGCAAACGGAGCATGATTTAACTCCCCTAGAACAATGATTAGCATGTTCTACCACTGACAGGTAAATAGCATCGCTTGTCCCTCCTTTGTTATCAGTAAGGCACAGTCTGGAGGAAGGATTATAAAACAGGGTGACCAGAGAGCTCACATTTTGAGGCTACACACACTCGGTTAAAGGCTATTTCTACCCTCCAGTTCATGGGCTCTCAGCCTTGGAGCTTACGGTCATTCAGGCCAGTCCCTCCCTCCTCACAGGGTGGACTCCTGCCCTGTGGGATTGTCAGCAGCCTCTCTGGCTTCTGACTGCGAGACCCCGGTGGAACCACCACCCTCTGGTCAGCCGTCACCACAGAAAATGTATCAAGATACCACTAAATCTTGTTGATTGGTGGTCCCTGCACCATGTGGAGTTGAGAGCCTTTGGGGTGGTTCTTGGAGAACCACCTTTTCATTGAGCTGCTGTGGTGAGGTCAAAATCATTGAGGTAGCAATATAGTCCTTCCTGTGGTGGACTCTGCTTTCAAGTGTGACCCTGCTTTAAACTGATGGTCCTCCTTGTGAATGGAGACGACCAACCACTTCTTATGAAAGGAGACTACCAGTTCTTATGAATGGTGACCACCCCTTCTTATGAATGGAGATTGCCCCTCCTTATGACTACCCTACCTCATGACGCATCTTGGCTTGAAGCACTTTGAGCTGGACTGTCACTCAAGGTCAACCTGACCAGCTGAAGAGTGCAGCAATATTTTTGGTTAATTCTGGAAAGCATCAGTGTTCATATAAGTAGACAGAGCTCAGATCTTCTGTCTCCATTGTATACAGCTATCCGTTCATCAGCTGAGAAATGCCAGGGAAGTGCAGTATCCATTTCTTCCTGCCCTGGCTTGGTGCTAGATCTCTTGGGACCTGGAGCCTTTGGACTCGGGTGCTGGCATCCATTCATCCCAGTCCGATGCTCAGGCTTTTGGCCTTGAACTGAGATTCTTGCTGTGAGTTCCGGGTTTTAGGCTTTTGCCCCGGGACAGAAGAGTGCAGTGGCTGTGCTGGCTCCCTTCTGCTTGTTATTGGTGGATGGTGGGAATCCTTCTGCTTGTTATTGGTGGATGGTGGGAATTCTTCTGCTTGTTATTGGTGAATGGTGAGAATTCTTCTGCTTGTTATTGGTGAATGGTGGGAATCCTTCTGCTTGTTGGTGGATGGTGGGAATCCTTCCGCTTGTTGTTGGTGGATGGTGGGAATCCTTCCGCTTGTTGTTGGTGGATGGTAGGAATCCTTCTGCTTGTTGTTGGTGGATGGTGGGAATTCTTCTGCTTGTTGTTGGTGGATGGTGGGAATTCTTCTGCTTGTTGTTGGTGGATGGTGGGAATCCTTCCGCTTGCTATTGGCGGATGGTGAGAATCCTTCCGCTTGCTATTGGCGGATGGTGAGAATTCTTCCTGCTATTAACAGATGGTGGGATTTCCTTTGCTATTGAGGAATGGTGGGAATTCTTGCTGTTGGCGGATGGGGGGATTTCTGCTTGTTATTGGCAGATGATCCTTCTGATTGCTATTGGTGGATGGTAAGAATTCTACTGCCTGCTTGCTTGCTATTGGCAGATGGTGGGATTTCTTGGTCCCAGGAGCTTCATAAGCCAGTTCCCTCACATCCTACAACCCAGGGATCTGTGCATCCACTCTGCCTGCTTGCTGTATTTGTCAGAAGGACTCGGATGCTCACACCCTACTTCATCCCGAAGGCTTCACAGAGTTGCATCTCTGATTTCCTGCCATCAAAGCTACTACTGGTCTGGTTCTTCGGTGAATGCCTAAGAGCTGGCACTTTCGGATGTCTCATGTAACCCTCTACATGTCAAACTAGCCACCACAAGGCAGTCTCGCTTCCGGTGGCCAGGCCTTTGCACCAGTAACATGGGTACATGAGACCCCTGCATTATCAAATGAGCTACTCCAAGTACAAAAAAGTGTCACCAGTTTGTCTTGGGAAATTCTAAGGCCATTGCTCTAGTCTTCAAGCAAGCTTGCCAGCCGGGTGTTCTGCTCGCCCCTTCCTGTGCTGGAAGAGAGAGCCATGATGGGTTTGTTTTTGACACAGACAGTGGTCCATGTTTGATTCAGCTTCTTTTAATAAGACCTCGTTCAGACCCAGAGATGGATTACCAACTTCCCCATCAATCTTCAGGGCCAGATCTTATTACAAACCACCACAAATATAACCATAAAAGCCCCATTGATTGATGTGGAGCTTGGTAATCCATCTGTCCCCATCCATTATTCTGGGTATAATTTTTCATTATCTGCATGGCAGCTGATTCCTACCACATTAGTATACAGTGGCAATTACCAGGAGCAGAAAGAGCCCCTAAATTAGCAGGAACAATAACACCTGTCAGGACAGGGGAGCAAGCGTCCCCACACCGCAAGCTTCCAGACTCCAGGGCCACATCCTAATTCAAAGAGTTGGAAGATGTGATTCAGTATTGACCTTGAAAATGGAGGGGAGAAAGTTCATAGCTTTTAAAAAACTTTATCTGGGGAATGTACCTTTCTTTGAGGTGACATTATTGTCAAGCTGATCACAGGCTGCCTGACAGCTGGAGTGGGGACAGCTCGAGGATTGCTTTGTACAGGGTCAGTGGGTTTATGGGGCAGATGCCCCTGCATGTGTTATTTAAGGGTCACCAGAGACTTAGCCAGGGAAACTGAGTGTTGAGAGGCATGGGTGAGGGAGGGCAGGATGGAGGATTTCTGCCTGCGAATTTGACATGCATACAGCAGACAGAATCCTTTCCAGAGACCAGCGTGATGAGGCTCTCTCCACGCAATGACTGCTAGACCCTGGTAGTCTTTTTTTGCAAAAGCTTTTAATACTGATTTTTTAACTTACAGATGTGTAAGCACATGTGCACACATACACAAATGTACACAGGATGTGCATGTGGCAGGCAGGACAACCTCTGGTGGCACCCTCAAGATGCCGTCCACCTCCTCCCTTGGGGTGTCTTTCATTTACCAACTGGGCTGCAGTGGCGGCCAGCAAGGCTTAGGGATCCTCTTTTTCCTGCTTTTCCATGCTGGGAATAAACCACACAGCACCACACCCAGCCTTTGCGTGTGGGTCCGAGGGATCAAACACGGGCCCCGTGCTTGCAAAGCGACTTCTGTACTGACAGAGCTGGCAGCCTTCCCTGTGATCTGATCATCCATCCTTACCATTCACAAGATGCAGGTTCTCTTCAGCGCGAGTGAAGACCATTGAGACAGACAGACACCTGGCTGAAATATTTCTGAGTGCCACCGAAGGGATTAAATCAGTCAATTTCTCTCTGAGTTTTGATTTTCAAGAATCAAGAATCCTGTCAAATTGAGTTCTCTAGAGACCCATCATGCAAAGCGGTCCATCTACTGTCAAACTGCTGCATCGGGAAAGACCCAGTCCAGCACAGCCAGCAGTGCTGCAGGATGGAGGGCCCAGCTGCAAGCAAAAGGCGGTGGCTGTTTTAAATCATCTACACAATGGGCAATGAAAACCCTGCAGACCTTGACCCTTTGGTGAGGGAGGGATGGGAGGATTCTGGTCTTTTGAAGCACAGGTTTACATTGGGAGCCTTAGCTTTTGTCAGTCAGTCAAAACATAAATATTTTCATTAAATCTACAAGTAACTGCCATTTTGTTGCTCATCATAGTGAGGGTTCTGACAGCTGTTGTACATGAACAGAATGAGGCAGCTGGTTTTTAAAATATATATATAAATAAAACTTTATTGAAACGCAGTCATTGTTATTTTTCTGCACATTGTCTGTAGTGGGCTTGGCACCTTGATGACATAGCCTAGTACAAAGGCTGATGTGTTTGAGATACAGTTTAAGTGCCTCCAAGGGTCCATTGCAACTGGAGATTCGGTCCCAGGATGGTATGGGAAGAGCTGGGGCCTTGAAGAGTCGAGGCTTAAAGGATGATACTTAGAACACTGGGCACATGCCCTCAAAATGGACCATGAGATCCAAGAGCCTGCATATGTCTCCGTTGATCACTTCCCCCCGCTCTGTAATATATTACCCCTGTATATTCCCTAGCCATTACTATCCACTATGATGTGACGTTGCAGTAACCAGAATGAGGCTGAGCCAAGTGCCATACCCTTGACCCCCCAAAACTGTGAGCTGCATGAACCTTTTCTCTTTATAAAGTTAGCTCTCTCTAGTATTTTATTGCAGTAATGCAAGATGATCATACATAAAAATTACACATAATAACATACTAATATACTATTAGTATTATATTACAATAATAGTAATATTATTTTGATATCATAAAATAATATTAGTATGCTAATATGCATAATACAAGCTAGCGACACATACTACATCTCCTAAAAAGCCTAAAGTTTTTTTTACTTTATTCATCTTGTGAGAAAACATTTATCTATTTGTGAGAAAACATCCACCCCCTAGATTAAAAACTACAATGGTTACTGAGAGACTGATAGTCAGGCTTCTCCAGGGACACCCCCAATAGGTTATCCAATCCCAAATGATCAGCTCAAAATACATGTACATTTGAGAATCACTAAATGTATTCAATAGGCTGATGGGTGTGTGGACGGGTGCGTGAATGGGTGGATGGATGAACAGGTGGGTGGATGGGTGGGTAGACAGAAAGGTGAATGGGTGGGTGGATGGATGCATGGATAGATGCATGGATGAATGAATGGATAGATAGGTGGGTAGATGAGTGGATGGATGGATGGATGGATGGATGGATAGATATGTATATGTATAACAATGATAATAATTATAGAAGAGATCATGAACTTGAGAAGAGAGGGTGACACAGAAAGGGCTAGAGAGAGGGAGAAGTAGAAGTTAAGTAAATAAATAACTCATGCATACAATTTTCAAGAAAACAAGTGTTTCAGATGTGCCCTAGGCTTTGACAGTTGACTTAGTTAGGGGTTCTATTGCTGTGATAAAGCACCATGACCAAAAGCAACCTGGGGAGCAAAGAGTTCATTTCGTCGTAACAGCTTGTGGTCCATCGTGAAGGGATGTCGGGGCAGAAGCTGAAGCTGAGACCGTGACGTGACCCCGCGTACTGGCTTGCTTCCCGCAGCTTGCTCAGTCTGCCTTCTTACACACCTGCCCAGGCATGGTTATTCATCAAGAATATGAACCCTCAGACTTGCCCGCAGGCCAGTCTGATGGAGGCAATTCCTCAGCTGAGGTTCCTTCCACAAGTGACTCTAGCTTGTGTCAAATTGATAAAAACCCAACCAGTAAGCTGTGTTCCCATCTCCCTCATTTATTTCCTAGTAATAAATGTAGCAATATGGCGTGTAACCACCATTAAAGGCTCCTGCACACAACTGAAACCGAACAGCTGAGTCTCTTGTCCCCATGAGGGGATTCTCTTTGCCTCTTGTGGGACGCCCCTCTCCAGTGAGCGAGTCCCTGCTGCTGCCCGTCCCTCAGCTCTGCCTTCTGCTCCTTCCTATCCACCACGGCCACTGAGCTCTCTAGCCGTGGTATAGAAGGTGGCATATTCACCCCAAGGAACAAGGATATCGCCCGGCATTGGCCAGGAGCGGTCAGTGTCCGAGCAGCCTTTCCACAGAGGAGGTGGTGGTGTGTGAGCTTCCGCCTCCGTGAAAACACAAGCTTGCTTTCTTCCCGGGGTTTTGAGGGGGAAAGGAGCTAGCCTCTGACACACAAATAGGGAGACAGTAGTTGGATTAGCCAAGGCTACCCAGGATTGTGCAGTGTACTGGTGCTGGAGCCAGAGGGTCCTGCACGACACAGATTCCCCAAGTGGTTTTCCCTTCTGTAACCTGTCGCTGTAGAATCTACCATTCGGGGTGTTGCCAGGACTACAGGGGAGAGCGGCACAGTGACTACTGCTGACACTTGTTGAGTGACAGTCTGTGATCATCGCTGCCATCGTCCTCCTGACTGCCTGCTGTCGTCATGGCGATAATGGCAGCCGTGTTGACCATGGTGGTATTGATGGTCGTGATAGGATGATGCTGGTAAGGATGGTAATGAAGAGAATTTGAGTTATGCTGATGACAGTTGTGACTTTTGTCACCACCACCAAAATCTACATGATATTCAGCAGCAGCAGCAGCATCGCATTGCTGTCAGCATCAGGGTTAGCACCATCATCATCATCACCCTCATCTCTACCCTCATCGCCTTCATCCCCATCATCACCTTAATCTCTACCATCATCATCACCACCACCACCATCATCATCATAGCTACCACCATCATCTCTGTCTTAGTCATCAGCTTCCTCCTCTTCCTTGCTGTATGCACCGGCACAGGATCAGCATATGTCCTGCAGAGCGACACGGCTGCTTCTTGACTCTTCTAGGACAATCTGTGGATGTAACACAATAGGACAGTGAGCAGGCCACACCCTTTCCATGGTTTTCCATCAAACTGCCCATCCGTGTCAACTTCTCCCCTGCTTGCAAGATCCGTGGTAGTTCTCAGACCCTGTTGAGCAGTCAGAGGCTCCTGGGCTGATGGGTTCTCTATTGTTGGGGGCATTGAAGGTAGTGCCTATGGTGTAGCTTGGCTTTAACCTCACTAGTGAGCTCAAGAATGATCTGGAAGGAGTAGGCAGAGTAGGAGGCTCACCCCGAGGTCAACAGGAAGTGCTCCAGACTGAGCATGGGCTTATGGGGAGCCACGGGCCACCGTGGGGCGGTGAGAGTTCTGACTTCAAAGCAAGCAGAATTGACCGGCTGTTCCCTGATCGCAGCCACGATGGTTACGAGAGCCTCTACCAGCACCTTGGAGATAATGTACCGCAGTGGCTCTTGAATCAATAGGTAGAAAAGGTGGCTGGCCATGACAGTCCTGTTTTAGCTCCTCTGTTTCCTACCGTGAAACAGAACGGGAATCCTTCGTGACAAATGGCAGTTCGTCACAGAGGAGGGGGAGGTGGGGAGCCGGGACATGTGTTCTGGCTTCGGCAACTTGGAATCATTCACGAACGAGTCTCCCTTGATGATCGAGTTTAGCAGAGAGGTAACATCTGCGTGTGTGACGGTCTCTGGGAGGCTGCCAACGACCTCCAAACACTGCAGTCTGCCACGTGGGGATATGTGCCCTAGCACCTCAGATCTGTCAGATGTGATGATCGGGTGTCTGTAAAGGGGGTATTAGAATTGGGTGCCAGGTAGAGACAGGACAGGGCCCACTCATCTCACAGACATCAGCCCTTGGTAGAAGATGCTTTTCCCTGAAGGTTCCCCAAGCTACCTTGGTCCTCTGTTCAAGTCCCATGGTTTCCAACACCAGGAAAGAGCCCGGGGCTGTGTACGCTGGAGACCACTCTGGCTGGCTGGTCGTCACCTGGAGAAAGTACTTATTCCCATGGCCCAGTGGGGCCGTGATAGATGAGGTCCAGAAGTGTGGCCTAGGATGTGACCAGAGGCTGGAGCTAGTACCTGCCTTCTCCCCTCTATCCTGCATCACTGGTTGGGAGCACTGGAGGGGGATGAGGGAGAAATCATGACCTTAGTCATTTGTCTGCAAGGTCAGCAAACGCTTGTTAGCCTCTGACTATCCCACTGCTGAGGTGGCCCTGCCTGTCTATCCCCATCCTGTCAACTCTACGGTCCGTCTACCGTCATTCTTCCCTGGGGAGAAGGATGGGACTTCCGGGCCAGGTGACAGAGGACTCACCCTTCCTTCATCCTTTCACTGGTGGAAATTGACTTTGCAGGCAGCGATCGTGGGAGGCTCTAGGGACAGGAGACAGCCCTGGGGAGGGTGTCTTCGGGGTCTGCAGTTGGGGGGCGGGAATCTTCTTCTAGAAGTTCTGGGTCAGGCCAGTCCCTTCCACATTCTCATGGCTCCAGAATGGAGGATCAGAACATCTGCACCATGCAAGGGGAGGGAGGGAGGGAGGGAGGGAGGGAGGCCTTGGGAATCTCAGCAGAGCTACTTGAATTCAGATAAAGGCAGCAGGCACAGGGCACAACTGCCCATGGCCAGGACCCTGCTGAGATGCTGAGTGTGAGGAAGGGAGAGGTCAGGGCTGAAAACCTCCTTTCTGGATGCCGGCAACAGTCTTGTTGCTTCAGACAAATCTCTAAGCACCTGTTCAATGTCCTTGGGTCTGTCCCTGCCATCTCCGGCCTTGATGCCTTCCGTCCTGGCCCTTCCCATGTGCTGAACTTTGACCTCTGTCACCTTCCCGTGTGCCGACCTTTGACCTCTGTGTGCTCTGACCTTTGACCTCTGACTCTTCCCCTCCAGGTCTGGCCGTGCATCAGATCATCACCATCACTGTCTCCCTCATCATGGTCATCGCCGCGCTCATCACAACTCTTGTCTTAAAAAATTGGTAAGGCCCGGGAGTGGTGGGCTGCGGGGGCGCCCAGGGAGGTCTGCACAGAGAGCCTCAACATTCTAAGAGCAGGCTTAAAAAACTTGGGATTTAACTCTGTTGACACACTGCTTGGCCAGCTTACCTGGAACCCTGGCTTCCATCCCAGTTCTGCATGCCCTCAACATTCTAAGAGCAGGCTTAAAAAACTTGGGATTTAACTCTGTTGACACACTGCTTGGCCAGCTTACCTGGAACCCTGGCTTCCATCCCAGTTCTGCATGCCCTGGGTGTGTTGGCCTGTGCTTCTAATTCCAGCATTCGGGAAAGTAGAGGCCAGAGCATCAGAAGTTCAAGGTCAGCCTCAGCTACAAAGCTGGATAACACAAGATCCCGTTTCAAATAAAACTGAAAGTCCTGCGCGACAGCCTACAGACTGGCAGACCATGCTGGTGCCCTGCTGCGGGTGGCTTTCCTCGCTGTTCCCTTCTGTAAAGTGGCCTTCTTTGAGGCTGGCCTTGCTGGGTGTGTTCATCTAAAACAGCCCAAGAAAACCGAGAGGGTTCCTTGCTGCCTGTGGCCCTTACAGCTCAGATCCACCTGCAGCCACTTGGAAAGGCATCTGTTGCGTGTGGGCCTCGAGTTCCTGATCCCCAGTGGGGCACTGTGCCCTGATTCCCAGATACATGTGAATAGCAAGTAGGGTTCCAGCAACTGGACAAACCTAGAAGAGAGGGAACCAGAGCTAGGTAGCAAGCAGGACTAACAGCCCAGGGCAAACCCTATTCTGAGGGCTTCACACCTGGTAGGCAGGTGGGACCCTGGTGGATCCAGTAATTCAGGGGAGGGGGACCCCAGGCCCCTGTGCATGTGGCATAGTACCACATCATGACCATCTGGGAGCTGAGAGGACTTGTGACCCCTCCTGTGGCACATGGGGCATGAGAGCATGCCTTTGTCAAACCCTGGCAATGGCGAACGAACACAAGGACACAAGTCACTGTTTCCCCTTTGAAGATGTGTTCTGGGCAAGGTGACAGACAGACAGACAGACAGACAGACAGACACACACACACACACACACACACACACACACAGGGGTGGGGCAGGCCAGGAGCTCCCTCCCAGCAGCTCATCCAATAGTCAAGCAGCCTCTATCCCAGGCTGCCCACCATCCCAGGTCCCCTCCTGCCCACCCAGCCCTTCTGCAGTGGGCATTATCCACCTCTCCATCCAGTTAAGGCATCTAAGGGAAACTGAGTCAGCTGCCTCAGTCTAGTTGACATTCTTTAGGCAAATAAGGTTCCCTAGGCCCACCGCTCACCTCAAAGCACTCTTGTGATAATGGCCACATTTAAAATTCAGATTTTATATTTGAAAAAAAAAAAAAAAGCTGATTACTTGATTGTGGTTGATCTTTCTGAAGAGGCTGGGAATTACTGTGTCATATAAATGATGCCTGGCAGCGGAGGCTTCACTGTGGGTGTGCGGGAGAGAGCTGCGCAAGCGCTCTGGAACCTGCCCACCCCCACCCCAACTCCAACCCCCACCCCCTCTCTCTCTCCCCTAGCTGTGCCCCAAGCGGGCACACTCGGAGGAACAGCCACCAGCGGAAGATGAATCAGCAGGAGGAGAGTTGCCAGAACTTGACGGACTTCACCCCGGCCCGGGTGTCCAGCAGTGTGGACATCTTCACCGCCTATAATGAGACACTGCAGTGTTCCCACGAGTGTGTCAGGGCCTCCGTGCCCGTGTATGCCGATGAGACGCTGCACTCGACCGGGGAGTACAAGTCCACGTTCAACGGAAACCGGTGAGTTCCACATGACTCAGGCTCCGAGGCTCAAGGCTCTGTGTGGGTGAACCGGGCACTACCATCTTGGCCGGTCACTCTGTAGAGCTTGCAGGGCCCAGGCACATGCAGAGAGCTTAATTGTCAACACAATATCAGTGAAGTTAAATCAACAGGTATGTAGCCACCCCTGGGAAGCACAGTGGAAGCCATGGTGTAAACCTATCCCAGACCCCAAAACAGTGATGAAGAATTACTCCCAGCCCCTCACACTGTGCCCGGAAGTCAAATAGCTGCCCTCCAGCTTCAGGTTTCGCAGCCAGCCAAGTGCTCACTGCCCCAGAGTATCAGCAGATTATGTCGGGTCCCTCCCACAGTCGCTATCTCTGAGATTCTGTCAATAATAACTCGTCAGCAGCCAGCTCAGAAACACAGAAAACGCCAAGCAGACTCTGGGGCTGGAGCCTCTTATTAAATGCTGTTTTATTATTCATGGGTGATCCCTCAAAGAAGACACACTTCTCCAACCATCCCTGGGAACGGTTAAGAAACCCCTGAGTCAGCTGCTCAGGGTTTGTCCAGCATTAAATTAAAATATCAATAAGCTATTTTTTTTTTAAGTGACTATGCACCCATGCGTCATCTGTAAATTAGGGGGAAAAGAAGAAAAGAAACGAGGCAGTAAGCCGGCTGCTCACAGGCCTGGAAGGCCTCTCCCCCTGGTCAGAGCATTGTCTTAGGGTTGTACTGCTGTGAACAGACACCATGACCAAGGCAAGTCTCATCAAGGACGACATTTAATTGGGGCTGGCTTACAGGTTCAGAGGTTCAATCCATCGTCATCAAGGTGGGAGTATAACAGCATCCAGGCAGGCATGGTGCAGGAGGAGCTGAGAGTTCTACATCTTCATCTGAATTCTGCTAGCAGAATACTGACTTCTAAGCAGCTAGGATGAGGGTCTTAAAGCCCACACCCACAGTGATACACCTATTCCAACAGGGCCACACCTCCTAATAGTGCCACTCCCCATGCCAAGCATATACAATCACAGCAATGTAGGGACATTGTCAAGGGCTCCCTGTTGTGGTCACAGGGAGGTCAGCTCTGGCTCACTCTGCCCCTTCCACCCTGTTCTGGCTCTTGGACATCCAAGGGCTTCTGATCACCAGTTCCTCTGCTCCTGTGGTACTGGCTGCAGTGAGCGGGTGTGCCATGTTTGTGCCATGGGGGGGGGGGCTGTCCAATTGTAGAGGATTTGCTATCTGATACTCTCATATCCTGCTACAGAGCCAGGAAGGGCAGTACTCCGGTGCCCGCCACTGGGTCTGGAACATGGTAGTTGCCTGTTTTATTTCTGTGGTTGTGATGAAATACCTTGACAAAAAGCAGCTTAGGGTGGAAAGGAGTTTTTTTCAGTTTATGATTCCAGGTTTCAGTCTATCATCACAGGGATTTCACAGTAGCGAAGCTTTCACACCTGTTCAGTCTAGAGCCAAGAGAAATAAATACATTCATGCTTGCTTGTCTGCTTCATGTTTATATGGTTCAGAATCCCCTGCCTAGGGAATGATGCCTCTCATAGTGGTCTGGATTATCCTAGAATCCCCTGCCTAAGGAATGGTGCCATTCACAGTGGTCTGGAGTCTCCTAGAATTCCTTGCCTAGGGGATGGTGCCACTCATGGTGGTCTGAATTCTCACAGAATCTCCTGCCTAGGGAATAGTGCCACTCATAGTGGTCTGAATTTCCCCCACTTATCAATCAAGATAACCCCACTTCACAGACATGCTCACAGGCCAACCTGATTTATATGATCCCTCACTGTGACTCTCTTCCCAGGTGATTCTAGGTTGTGTCAAGTTGGTAGTTAATGCTGGCCATCACAGTAACCTGCCTTCAATGACAAAATGTGAGGGAGACATTTTAGGAGCTAGGTCTTGCCTTTTTTTTATCATATGCAATATGATCTCTGCCTATGGATGCATAGACCCTGGCTTTGGGCTTACCCATCTGGAGATGGCACAGGAATGAGGAATGGCCAACCTTCCGACCCCCACTCCCGAGTCCTCAACCTCCAGCCTCTCTGTGGGCCTGTAAGAAAATAATAGTCCCTTAAAGACCCATCTCTAGAGAGCAGACCCTGCCTGCAGGCTGCCCACTCGCCTGCCCTGTAGGCTAACACCAGCCTTCTCTGCTCTCCACAGAACCTCCTCTGCGGATAGGCATCTCATCCCTGTGGCCTTTGTGTCTGAGAAATGGTTTGAAATCTCCTGCTGACTGGCCGAAGGCTTTTTACCTCCTGGGGGCGGGGCAGACGCCATGTGTCTGTTTCATGGTATGTATCTTCCTGGGGCAGGATGCCCTCCTTCTCTCCCTCCCCCTCCCCCATCCCCCTTACCTCTGTTTGGGATGACCAGGAGTTCCTCTCTGAGACAGTGGGTTTCCCACGACATCCCCTATGTGGATACTGGATCATGGGTCTTTGAGGCACATCGCTTAGACACACAGATGAGACTACCCAGTAGGGGAGTAGCTCACAGGATGTCCTTGATGCAGCAGCAGCAGCAGCAGCAGCAGCAGCAGCAGCAGCAGCAGCAGCAGCAGCAGCAGCTCACTGCCATGCTCTCCCTGTGCAGAGGTGAGGGCTGAAATCACTTTCAGAAACAAGCACTGGGCACAGAATCCCCCTTCCCTCAGCAGGAAGCCACCCACACACCAGGGCAGCAGCTAAGCAGACCGGGATCACACCCTCAGCACACAAGTCATGCTGGGGGAGCGGGTTTGGGAAGCCGGGGTGGAATTAAAAGACAGTCTTGAAAATAAGAGATAAGCAGTAACATGATAAAGAAAGAAAGCGAAGAGTTGAGACATCCACTAATTTGAAGCTGGAGACCGGCACCCAAACAGGATGAGCTCTTCACGCTCTGCTGCCTGGGAACATTCAGCTTGTTTTGGTTGGTATGAACGTGGATGCGGACATCCAATGGCTCCTGTGCTGAGTCTGTGAACAGTGGCCTACAGGGACTTGAGCGCCTCACCCCGGAGTCTCACGGCCTGCATGTCCGCTTACACAGCTGCAAACACAGCCCATGGTGATGTCTGTCTGTCCCCTTTTCCTTTGAGATGCAAATCTTGCCCCTGTGTCACAGCAGAGACAGCCAGTCTACATCCCTCTTGTAAAAGAGGCACCTAGTCATTTCCCGTGGAATGATAAGCCGTCTGTTAGATAGGACACGGTGTCCACAGACGTTTTCATCTTACCCGATGCTTGCCTTCTGTGTGGGGTGAGGGGCGGGCATAGCTCAGGGGTTCCATACCCAGCCCTCGTCCAGCAGGAAGCAGGGAGGATCTGCAGCCAGCTTGGAAATGAATCGGTCAGTTCTTAATCCCGGCACTAATGAATCGCAAGTTTGGTCCAAATCAAATCTCCAGCCCTCAGTCTCTGTCCCAAAGCCAACATGTTCCGCCAACGGGCAAGAGAATGTAATTAGATTAGACTGGAAATGAGCCTCCCGCAGAGGCCTTCGCCGAGCCTGTGTGGCAAACACAGCCTCCTAGCAGGCAAGGACCCGGAGCCTGGTGCATCCTCAGAGCACAGTGCCGTGGTCTGCCAATAGTGTTCTCTCCATTACGGCTGTGGACGTCCCTCTTGGATGTACCAGCTCAGCTGGTGTTGGGGAGCAGTGGAGTTCCCTGTTGTCTGGTGGAACTTGACAGGTCCCAGGTTCGGGTAGGCACCACATCTCGGTTATAGCCTTAAAAGTTTATCAAGGATGGATGTGGTGGCTAATGTCTTTAATCAAACAGTCATGGATCTAAGGCAGAGGAATCACTGAGAGTTTGAAGAAAGCATGGGTAGAGTCAGATCCTGTATCAATGAATGAAAGAAAGAAAATGTATTAAACAATAAGTCATTGTCATGGAGATGCTGAGTCTACCCACTAAGCCACCTCTCCTGGGAGAGCTGGGGTCCCCTAGGCCATGTGTCTTGGGGCAACTCTGTCATTTAGATGTTAGAAAAGCCACTCTCCCAGCAAGCCCATCTACAGGAGGGAAACTGAGGCTGAGAGAAGACAGATGATCTGGCCATGATGGTCTAGGTTGTTGTTGGTGAGGCCCGATTGCCCACAGCTGCGTGGTCCCAGTATGTCATACTGCCCACCCTACAGATGGCTGCGCCTTGCAGTGTCTGAGACCAAGCCCATCTCTACGATAGGCGCCTCTGCTCACTTCCCCCCAGGCCAGCCCCAAGCTGTAGGCAGGCTGGAGGTAGAGCGGGGCTGCAAGATCTCCAACTAAAGGGGATGGTCAGCCGGACTGCAGTGAGGCTAGTCCTGAGTGCCCGGGGGCTGAGCTCTGCAGCCTTCTTGCAGGGAGCCGCAGCACGGACAGTCACAGGAACATAGGACTTGGAGAGCAGGACGCGTGGTTGGATTTGTTCCTCTGTCCCAGACCTCTTTCTGGTGGCATCCGCCCCTCCCCAGAGTGATGACGCCCCCGCAGTTCTGATCAGGTATCCCAGTACAGTACACTGATCTTGGACGGGGTGTAGCATGCAGCTGCCCCGGGAGTTCACAGCCGTTCTCACCTACATGAGTACATCTGTGTCCAGCCCACCCCTGCCCCTCTGTGTGCGTTATGGGGACCCTCTGGGCTCAGAAGAACTGGATGCAGCGTCTCCTTTCCGAAAGGATGTGCTCTGCCGACACGCCTGCCGTGCTCCACCTCCGGTGACTTTCTCTAGACCAGAACCAGGAGAGCTGGGGAGAGAGGCTCATTCGTCTCTGATAAATGCTTAAGGATCTCATCGGCGTGTGCCGGGCGAGCTGTTCATCAGTCACTGGGATGAAAGCCTTCAGAGTCTGAGCACCCCTGATTCTTATAATTAACGCCTGGGCATGAGCAACAGACAGAGACCCACCAGAGAGATCTCTCGGGTTCACACGGGTGCTTATTGTCCCTTAAATAAACAGCAATTAATAGAAAAACGTTTAATTAAGGTTTAATAGTCAATAGGGATATTTATCTCTCAAAGAGCCTTTAGGACTTTTAGGTAGCTTTTTATAGGTGGTGTAGCAATTTGTCTAAAAGAATTTTAATGTGTGTGCGTGTGCGTGTGTGTGTGCGCGCGTGTGTGTGTGTGTGTGTGCTAGGATAGTGTCTATGTGAGTGTGTCTGCCTGTCTGTGTATGTTTGTGTGTATGTGCCAGTTCTCTCTTCTCTCTCTCTCTCTCTCTCTCTCTCTCTCTCTTCTCTCTCTCTCTCTCTCTGTGTGTGTGTGTGTGTGTGTGTGTGTGTGTGTGTTCCTTCCACAGTATGTTCTGGGAATTAGACTCAGGACCTCAGGCTTTTGAAGCAAGCTCTTTGGCCCTCTGAGTCATCTTGCTGGCCTCCCTGTAGCAGTTTCTTACCCCAACACATCCTTACTCCTTCACAGGACTGTACCTGTACAAGGGGGGGCCTAACCATGACCAAGTCTTTTCCCCCGCAGATAGACTCCAGGTGTCCTGATAGGTAAGCTCCCACTTCGGAGAGTCCTTGTCTCGTATCACCTCACGGTGGCCGCAGGTCGTCACACGAAGCTGAGTTCTACTCAGAGGCTCACCTGCCATTGGCTCATGCCTCATTTCCTGTCAGTTCCGCCACCCCCAGGATGGCTGAACTTCAGAAAACTGAAATACACTTAGGTTCTTGCTATTCGTCAAAGCCACTTCATTCTGAACAGCACCTTGAAAAACATTAAGACTCTCCAGTCTGGAGCACACAAGAGATGAATCATTACTAATATTCTCAGGAACAAATTGAAGTGCAAACTGATTTAAAAAAAAAAAAAAAAAAAAAAAAAGGCAAGTGCCTGAACCTTCCCCAAAACAAATCCTATCCCAGGGACTGGGGAGATGGCTCGATGGAGTGCTTCCAGATCCCTAGCACCCATATAGAGAGCCAGACACAGCTATTCTGTGAGCTATAGGTTCACCTGTCTCAAGGTGGACGGGGATTGAGAAAAGCACCCGACGTCGACCCCTGGCATCTGCATGCATGTGCACAAGCACTTGTGCACAGGAACATGTACACACGTGCACATACAAACACCGTGTTCACAGAGTGCAAAGCTCTCATAACTTAAAGGAACATTTCTTTCAAAGTAACACGGAGAACCTTCTAGAAGCTGTGCTTTCTGTCATCCAGCACAGAAGGAACAGGGGGCGCAGGTGTCAGGAGCTGTAGTACCAGGGTCGAGGCCTGCCTCTTGTCTTTTGTTTTTAAGAGCAGATGCTCAAGTGAGCCCAGGAAGCTTGCAGCTCAATCTCCTTCCGGGCAGCAGGGGGCAGAATTTATCCCGGAATTTATCTGCAAGATGCCTTGCTCTGCAGTTCCCACCTTCCCTGTCATTCCCTGCCTGTTTCCTGTGGGGTCCAGATGACCCACATCCCACATCCTTCCCCACCCCACCGGCCTGGACCTGTGGTCTTTCTCCAACTCAGGGCCAAGAGGCTCCCGCACTGCGCCTCTGCAGTCAGAAACCCCACCCCTCCACTGTGGGCCAGAACTAGAGAACAGCAGCGCTGAGAGCTCAGGGCAGGCCTCTCATCTCCCCTCCCTCCCTGACCTGAGGCTGGGATGATGCCTGACATTGTCTGGAAGCTCCTCCACTCTCTGCAGAAAGTCAGTGCTGCTGTTACAATGGTGTCTCACCACTGTCTTGGTCTCCCAGTGACCCTGCCCTGTAGGCTTGGAGGAGAATTCCCTCTTTGTGTGGTTCCATATAATCACCTAACAAGGGATGGGGGATGGTCCCTGTCACTGGCCTCTACCATCCAGCCTGAGGTGACCCCACTGCAGACCTGTACTCTGGAGGAGGGGGGGTCCTGTTGCCAGGGAAATGCTATGAATGCCTGGCTGAAAATTCCAGGAAACTCTCTTACACTCAGGAAGCAGGACAGATAGAAATTGAGGGCATGTCTGCATAGAGGAGAGAGGGAGGGATGTGGTGGAGGGAAGGTAGGTGGGAGGAACCAGTATGGAGAACGTAGAAGTGTCTAGAAGGCTGGTAGGGAGTGGGTAGGGCTGTCCCTACAGCCTTGCTTTAAGTTCAGGATCAAGGGTCAGCCTCCTCCTTGGGAACATTTCTCATGAAGGCGGAGCCGCCCTATGACCTACAGCCAACCTCAGAGGCAGGTTTGGCAGAGCTTGCCTCGGATCCCAGCACTCAGGACGCTGCAGGACGCCAGGCATGTTGCAATAACAATATTGCAACAGTAACAATATTGTGAAGCTTCTGTCCAGACTAGGCTGGATAGAGAAACACTGTCTCAAAAAGCGGGGTTGGGGGGGGGGAGACAGAGGCAGAGAGAAGAGGGAGACCTAAGTCACCCTGATTATACCAACCTAGGTCATCAGGCCAGCCGTCAGTGAACCTGTTTAAAATAAATATATAATTGTGGAAAAATAGACGTAATAAAAATACCAATTAACTTTGCTGTCTCTGTGTATGTCTCTCTGTCTCTGTTTCTGTCTCTCTGTCTGTCTCTGTCTGTCTGTCTCTCTGTCTCTCTCTGTCTCTCTGTATGTGTGTGTGGTGTGGGGCTTGTGTGTATGTGTGTGTGTGCGGGTGTGTGTGCATGTGTGGTGTGTTGTTATTAGCTATGTGTTTTTGTGCTTGTGTGCTTGTGGAGGCCAGAGGCCAATGTTGGATGTCTTCCTCTGTCAACTGCTACCATATTTTTTTGAGACAGACCTTTACTGACCTGAGCTCACCAATTCTGCTAGGCTGGCAGGCCAGTAAGACCCAGGGATCCTCCTACACAGGGATTATAGACCCACACTGCAGTGCCCATCTTGTATGTGACTTTGTGGATCCAAGCTCGTGTCTTCACGCTCACACAGCAGGTCCTTACTCTTAACCCTTCTTCAGTGTTAACTGTGTCAGCAGCATTAATTGTGTCAGATTGATCCCAGGAAAACTCCCCACTGGATACTAGCAGCGCCCCCCCCCCCAGCCTTGGCATCCCTATTGATTGTACAAATGCCCACTGTAGCCACCCCCACCATCTGCCTGTTTAAATGCACAACCTGGGTCCCCCACATGAGTGGATTTGCAAACTATTATTCTTTTAAACTTCCACAAAGTTCAAATGAAAATGCACACCCAAGATGGCTCTTTCTGTGTTAAATTACTTCTCTGCTTGAAACCCTTTCCCCCCGAATATGGAGATAGGGTAGAGACATAGCTCAGGGAATTCCACTAGCAGGAGCTGTGTGCTGATATGACCTGAGGTCCCCATTCCTTTATGCAAGGTTGACTAAGGTCTGCAGCAGATTGATAACCCCACAGAAGCATTGCGGATGCTTCAACTCCGGCCTCATAGAGTAGCCCAGCAGGCATCTCTTGGAGATGGCAGACCAGATGGAGGGCTGTTCAGGGAGCTTCTGTTGTCCATTTTGGGACCACAGGGAAGGGGCCTAGCACCTTAATCCTCTTCCCTGCCTCACTGGAAAGACAAGTGTGAGGCTCTGGGAGCAAACAGGGGTCCTCACAGCCCTGCCCACAAATCCAGGATGAAACCTTCATGTGTCCCCTGGAAAGGTCAGTGCTCAAAGTCTACCACGGTTGAGTCAGGAGAAAGGTTGAAACTGGGAGAGTTGAGTCTCATACCCACGCTTCCTGCGGCTAAGGGGTCTCTTCACCCAGCTCCCAGGCCCTGGCCAGACAGCTTGCTTCCAAGGCTGTATGTCCCCAGAAGGCTTGGAACTCTCTGTGACAGATCTTCCTGTCTGGCCATTCTCTGGGCCTGGGAGCTCATGTCACATCCTGTCAACTTTATGGAGGGTCCCGAGAGCCCTAGCTTCTTGGCTTGTGCCATCTACAGGTGTGGAGGAAGTCCCCTTTCTGTTTGAGGGTCTTAGAGGCCTGTAGTTGTGGGGTGGATGTTTCTAGTGAGAGCCCTGAGAGGCAGTGGAGGCCCACAAACATGGCTCCAGAACACACACAGCACTCAGCAAGATCCTCATGCCCAGGGACATGCTGATGGCTGGACTCTCACTGGCTGGAACTCTGGGCTGCCACTTACTGATGCTCCCACACAGACAGGTCTGGGTACCCTTTCCTGACCAGGTTGCTGAAGGGTGCTGCAGCCACTGGCCGCTCCTGCACATAAGCAGCTCCCCTTTCTCTCTTGGGGGACTCAGGACCTAGAAGTCTGTCCTGAGTCTTGGTCCAAGTGAACTTGTAGGTGGTGGTGGATGGAAAGGGACCCCATAGGTTCCTTCCTGTGTTATAGGTACAATGAGCAAAGCTCTGCCATCCACGGGTTAGAGAGGGAGAGAGGGAGGCGGAACATGGAGGGAGTGCTAGCCAGTGGCAGGCATGCTGGGGTGATGTGTTCCTGAGGGGGCAGCTCCACATTGCCGCCTCAGCAGCTTGAACGCTCCTCTGGTGAACTCAGACCACCACAGAGTCTATGGCTTTAACGATGAAAAGGATTTCAGCACTGGCTGGTGTCCTAAGCTGAGTTGGGAGTTTTGTTAAAGATTCCTGAACACGGGATTGACAGTGAAAAGAAATGCTCGGAAGAAGTCAAGATCCTCGCTGGAGCGTGGGTTTGGGCTTCTCAAAGAACGAGTCGTATTTCAACTAGAAGGCCGTAGATCGGCATTTGGGAGCTTTTTGGGATTTTGGTATTCAACATGTTTCTGGGACCCCACCATCCTCTGCCTCTGTTTCCTTCATTGATAATGAGGCGGCGGCTTGACGGGTGCCGGGGATGAGATTACAATCTGGTCAGCTAAAACCAGGAGCCACCGGGATTGCACAAGGTCTTTAGAACACGCCCTTCCCCTGTATATAGGTCTCTGGTAAGACTCCTAGAACGTGTAGATGCATGCCTGGGAAAATGAGGAAGGCCTTAAGGGTTGGTAATTTGCTAGTGAGACTTCAGTCAGATGCTGGGGGAACAGCTCTTTTTCCTGCTCGTGTTCCCCCAGATTTTCTGTATTTTCCTTTCCTGCCGTGGGGCCAGCCTTTCTTGGGAGGCTCTGCACACAGGGCCGAAGCCTTCCCTCATGACCCCACCAATGCTTGGCAACCACTGGAGTGGGTAGATTTGGGCTTCGTGTGGGCAGTGAACCTCCCTGTGTCCCAGGGTCTGCTACTATTTACACTCTTCCTTTCTGCCTCCACAGGATTCCGTTGGTGAACTTGTACAAACAAAACAACAAAACAAAAAAATTATAAAACCTAAACTATCTAAGGGGAGGGTCCCGCACCCGCTGCTTCTGTTTGCCCGCGGGAACTCGGCAGAGCAGGACACCCAAGGCCAAATCTATTTTTGTAAAATTGCTCGTGCCTAGGGGTGCTCCCTTCTCCCAGAGTTTTCTCCGGAGAGCAGAAAAAAGACACGCAAGAAGCGGACTGGAGACGGCAGAGAATGCCATGCAGAAGGACAGGAGACAGCTCCCGACGCCTGGGACTCGCACCACGATTCTGAACCTGTGCCAATAATACCACTATGTGCCATGTAATGACCCGGAAGCTCGGCAGGAGCCGAGCCCAGCGAACCACGCGGAGAGATCTTAACAGAGGACAGGGGTGGGGGATCACTTCCGGTAGAGTCACTATTTCTGGTTAATATACATATATAAATATATAAATACCAACACACAGACACACACACTTTTTTTGTACTGTAGCAATTTTTGAAGATCTTCAATGTTCCTTTTTAAAAAGAAAAAGAAAAAAAGAATTGTGTTCTAGTCACAAAACTTGATTTATTTAACATGCTTAGTATGAACAGAATAAACCTGTGTTTTGTACTTTGGCAACTCACATCACACGCAGCACACACACATGCACACGCACCCGCACATACAAACATACAAGCATTTATATGCATATATTGGAGAAGCCGTTCTGCAGGTCATCCAGGGAGACAGCCTCAACCCAGAGGATGAGCCCTTACGTGACAACTTCCATCCGTCAGACACTTGCCGAATGGTACTCGTGTGTGGCTTATCACTTGGGCCAGAATTAAGAATGCTGTGGTTTTTCTCTCTATGTATTCACACACACGGTCAGTGCTGCATTTCTTCATTTAACTGTCTGAGGATGCTAACAGCCACATGCGTTCACGCAGCTGACTGCCAACGAGTGAGCCTGAGAACCAGGTTGGGTGGGTGGCAGATTCTCGAACATTTGTGTCATACAAGCATAGACTGAACTAAAGAAATTTTACAGTTCCATAATTAAAGGAATATATCCGTACACGGTGTGTGCTTGTGTCGGGGCTGCACTCAGGAGCCCAGGAGGGATCCAAATGCAAAGGTTCTGTGTGTGCCCAGCCCCGGTGGCTCCTATGGGCCATGCTCTGGTACAGGCTGTCTCCTCATGTTGCCGAACAGATGCTGGGCTTTTTCTTGGGTCAAGTGTGACCAGGAAAGTTGGAGACACGGAGGGCACAGTGATGTTTGTTATTAAGATGCGACTTTGGGACTTGTGTTGGGTAATAGATAGAAGTCCCCTAGAAAACCTGCATCATGCTCCCTGGTTTGGAATTACTGCCGTGCCCAAGGTAGGCATCTCCCTGCAACCCATCTCCCCTAGGATGCCAGTAGCGGGTGCTGGGAGGGGCCTGTGGACCTGCTTCTCACTCTTCAAAATTGTGTGTGTGTGTCTATACTCCATGTATGTCTGTCTGTCTGTATGTATGTATGTATGTATGTATGATACTGCTTATATGTATGTGTGTATGTTTGTATGTATGTGTGTATATATGTATGTGTTGTCTGTCTGTCTGTGTGTATATGTAAGTATGTATGTGTATGTTGCTTGTATGTATGTATATATGTGTGTATGTGTGTGTATACTCCATGTATGTATATATATGTATGTATACTGCTTGTATGTATGTGTGTGTATATTTGTATGTATGTATGTGTGTGTATGTTTGTTTGTATGTATGTGTGTATATGTAAGTATGTATGTGTGTGTGTTGCTTGTATGTACATATATGTGTGTGTGTGTATGTGCACCATGTGCAGATAGTAGCCATGGAACCAGAGTTACAGATGTTTGTGAGCTTCCCTGTGGGTACTGGGAATCAAACCTGCTTCTCTGGAAGAGCAGCCAGGGCTCTGAATGGCTGAGCCACCAGCAGCCCCACAGCCTGACACTCCTATGCATTACAGAACAGGGGCTAGGTCAGGTGTAGGGGATCTTCTCTAGAGAATGTATTTTCTCTGCGTGGCCCAGGTAGGAGTCAGTGGCAGCAGGAAAATGCAGGAAAGACTGCAGACAAGGTGAAAGGCTGAGGTCAGACAGACAGACTCTTGCTTCTTCCCAGGGACTCCATCCTCTGGAATCAACCCGATACAACATGTGCTTGGCGGAGCTAGCTTCCATATGTCCCTGGGCATGTGAAAAGAGTCTGATGGGGGAGGGGAACGTTGCTTTTACAATTCAGACATGTTAAGTTCTGTGTCCACAAATCACTCAAAAATTTAGAAGATGTTTCTTTTAGATTTCATTTTTGTTTTTCCATCCCTGCCCCCAAAGCAAACCAATGCAAACATTTGCCACCGGCATGTTACAGCCCCGGGTTCACAGGGTTCTCCTGCATGATACTGAAATGTGCATCTTCTCTGTGCTTCACCTGGCTCCTGCCCCTCCCACTGGCCTCAAGCTCTCCCATCAGAGGTGGGCTTTGGGTTGGTCTTAGCCCCGGGTGAGCAGGTAAGACAGGGTTGACAGCATCCTTTGGCAGTGGGGACCGGTGCTCAAGCCAGGGACTTTCTGAGCTGCAGAGCAAGCCCAGTCAGGGAGGATGGTGATAGTAGCTGCAGAGTCATTTCTGCCTACACTCAACACCAGCCCTAGCACAAGGCTGGGCTCTGGTGTCTTGAACTCAGAGTTCCTAAGATACCAAAAGTCAGAGGGAAGGTTAGAGCAACCACTAACCCTCATAAGCCCATGGCAACTCCTTCCATACACCCAGAGCAGGGTCCTGTGGACCAATTAGGTAGAAGTGTGTATGCACACTGCACCACAGAGCCCAGTCCGGCCGGGTCACTGCCAAAGCAAAGCAAGGCTGCCAATTCCAGGGGATACACTGATGTTTTGTCTTTGGTTTCCTCACCTCCTTGCCCTTAAACAGGAAGTAGATTTACGGGTGAGAAGAATGTGACCATGAGGTGTCCACTCAGCTATGGGCCTGTGGGTTGAGGCCCAGGGTGTGACTCCAGTGTCTCACATATCTGGGGAGTTGAGGGACAGTGCCCTGAAGTGTGAGTGGTCCCCGCTCTGCCCTTCACATCTATCATCGAGCCTACTAACGAACACCCCACATCTTACTAGCAGACACCCAGCTAAGGGTGTGCTTGTCTGTCTACTTTAATTGCTGTTCTTACCAAGATAGCTAAAGAGGGTAATGTCAGAGGCAATGTCCCTAAATATGCACTTGAGACTTGATAAACCCATGTGTCCACTTGAGTCGTAACATTTTGGCTTCACACGGTTACAGGCTTCCAAGTCAGTTGTCCCTTCACGGACTCACAGGGCCCCCACTACAACTTTTGAAGTAACTAACTAACATTGGCTCTTGAAAGCCATCTCTCTGCAAGGTCAGTGGAATCTGTCTCTAGGTTTAGTCACTTCTAATCTCCACACACAAGGTATCACTTTGGAGTAGTTAAAACCGGCAAGTGGTTACTTTTGTTTTTAAACACTAAGGTAAGATTTCTCAGCAGGCCCAGGGAAACCTCCTGATCTCCTGGGCTCACCATCATGACATAGGTCCGAGGTAGGCCTAGGCATGTCATACCACTTACTTCAACATGGCAAGGACACTCAGAGACAGCCATGGTGGGGTAGCTTCCTCATAGGACAAGGAGAAGGTTTCTCCCATGGGTTTCTGGTCCTTCCTTCCCATCTTGAGTCTGGGTAGATTCTGTCAACCCCAACTCTTCCGGAGCTCCTTGGCTTTAGGAAGTCACGTTACTGTTACTGTTGATTTCGCCTTCTTGGGTTCTTAAGCATGCCCAAATGTCTCCCAGGGGCACTGTGGCCTCTGGGAGCATCCTCTCTGCAGGCACTCATTGACAGTGTTCACTCATTTTCTGGTGTCTTGTGAGAACATACCCCGCTCATCAGCTTAGTCGTAAAGTGAGTACATCTGCTACAGTCTCTATTTGTATGTATTTGTATGTATTTGTCTCCAGAACTTGGGAAATAGGGAAAGAGAGAAGGAGAGAGGGAGGGAGAGGGAGAGGGAGAACAGAAAGAGGTGGAGACAGAGAGACACGGGCTTACATAGAGGGAGAGAGAGGGAGAGACACACAGACAGACAGACAGACAGACAGACAGACAGACAGACAAGAGAGACATGAAAAATATATTAAAAGAGACAGATCAGGTTAGATCTTTTACCTTCTACCAGGTATCTAGGATCTTCTAAAATTCTTGGAAGGCAAGATGGGGATACAGGGCTGAGGAGAGACCACAGCATTTCCACACCCAGGTTGGAAGTTCCCTGTCATTCATTCCAAACTGGCCCCAAGATCCACATTTTGTTTGTCCCTGTCAGTTGCCCACCACTCTTTTATAAGGGTGAGCCTGATGCACATGAGCCCCGATGCTCCTTCCATGGCCTCCAGACAGAAAGATGCTGGGACTCCCAATGTTTGCCACTGTTCTCATTTCAAAGTGTGAGCTCCATAAGATGCACCGCCCATACAGACATGCGTGTCTCATTGTGATTGGCTCAGCAGTCTGTCAATCTTCTACCATGTTGGTGCAGGACTGGAAGTCAGAAGGACGTAGTCCTATCTTCATGGGTGGGTTGTGCAGTCTGCTGTGGGTGAAGATGGTTAACAGAGACACGCACATACAGTAACCAACAAGTAGATAAATGTGGTACAGGGAGCGAGGAGCAGAAGGATAGAAGGGAGGAGGAAGGCCATGGGTATTCACAGCTTCCTTCCCTCCTTTTCCTCCTGGAGAGCCATCTCTTGCTTACTGAGGGGTGGTCTAGGGCTGGATGATACAGCAAAGCCTCTCCCCTTTCAGAAACACAGGGCAAAGCCAGGTACGAGCTGCTCTGATCATTACAAAGGCTCTGCTTGGCTCTCTGCCCCCCTGCTCACTCCAGTGAGGGAGAACTGGACAGGACTCAGAGAGCCAGGGCCAAGGGAGTAACTGTCCTCATAACAGGGAACTTCCCAGCTCTTTGAGCCCCACCTCTACCCACTTTCTCTCTTCACTCTCCAAGTGCTTCTGCCCAGGATGGAGGAGGAGGAGGAGGAGGAAGGGGAGGGTGAGGAAAGGGGATGAGGAAGAGGAGGAGGAGGAAGAGGAGAAGGAAGAGGAAGAGGAGAAGGAGGAGGAAGAGGAGGGGCCTGAAGACAGAGACTTAGTCACTCACTAAGGGCTCTATCCCTGCTGGTTCCAGAAGGTAGCTCCTTCCCCAGAGTCCCCTGCATGCCCAGCATGTTTGGGCCCACCCTTCCCACACAGCATCTGTTTTTAAGTAAGCAGTTAATCAAAAACATGTCATGATTCACGTCTGTTTAGAATGTTTACTGTGGAGCAGTTTGCCGATTTGCTCTGTCGTACAGCTTCTGGTTGTTTGTTTGTTTCCAGTGTGAGTAGTATAGCCCACAGAAACGAAAGCAGACTCTTGCCTTCTTCCTTCTATGCTGCCTGTGAGGAAGGTGGGCTCTTGTCTCGTGCTGAGCTGAGACAATGCATGAGCTCTTCAGAGACCCTGTAGAATTGTGGGATATGCCCCCAGGCTTCCAGGACACCAAGCTTAGGCAGTGTGTGCTTGTTATTTCTGGGTTTGCAGCTTGCGCGCCCTGATGACGGGAGGTGGTGGAAAGGGACTTCAGAGAGAGTCGCCCTGTGTCCTGTCACCTGACCATCAAGCCAAAAAGACTGGGCTGCTGCTGCTACTACTGCCGCTGCCCTAAATCATTCTAGAAAGATCTCAGCTAACAAGCATGCCAGTCTAGAGAGCTCACCATGTGGCCATGGAGCCCAAGCTAGGGGTCTAGCCTTCTACTGCTCTCCTGGAATGGGAAGGCCAGAAGTAGCTCTTGGGTTGCACTTTGCCAAAGGAGTCGTCTCACTGTCTCAAACAGAAACGAGGAATGGCCGGCGAGGTGCAGGCACGCTCACACCAACCCCATGGAAGACTGCTCACTTCAGTCGATAATCAATTGGGCGGGTCTGGCTTGGAACGTTGGGTGCACCGTTACCTGGAGTCAGTGGATGCTTTCTCTGTGGGTTGTCAGTGTCCAGTGACAGGGCCATACGGTAAGCCTGAAAACACACAGCCACGCCACCCTGATAGAACAGCCCCTAGGTTTTGATGTGAATCTGAATAGAAAATATATCCTTCCAGGAGCCCCACCACCTTCCCCCACTGATGGGTCCCCTCCTGAGTCCTCTGAGAGTGGCTGGACATTAAATCCCATAGGGCGTGGCCCCGGCCAAAGAGATGAAAGCAGGGCCAAGCTTGCACATGTGGGACACAGAAGAAGAGAAGTTAAGATCATTCTGACAGAATAGAGGAAGACACTACGATGAACTGGCTGTGCTATGTCTCCTTGCTAGGGTTAGAATCTAGACAATATGCCATGGATAAGGTTCCACTTGCCAGGCTGATACTCTAAGGGTGGTTCTTTACATCCCACGGGGCCAAATCTGTTCCTGTCACCATCTTGGATTCCATGCAACATCTGCAGAGTCACAGGTGTCAGGCACCGATGCAGGGCATATGGCATTGTAGAAAGGCCACTTTCATAAAAGGTAATTAGTTTTCTTGAAGGTGGGATTCCTCCTAAAATAGAATCTCCCCAGAGACTGGGGCGTCCTGTGGAACCCAACACTCAGATGTAGTGACATTGAATTACAGCTGCCTGGAAGCTTCCCTCTAATGGGGCAGTAACTCAGCCGGTCACCTGGTTAGCTTTTGTCAGGCTCCTGAAGTTCTGCAATAAAGTTCCTCGGTGGAGATGTTTATGGCTTTGGGACCCGCAAGTGTCAGTTAACACTAGCCTTACTGTGTAGGAAGTTGCCACTTTGACAAGAATCCCGGACGGTTTGGACCGTGGGAGAAGTGAAGACCGTGCTAACTGAGGTGCATTTTCCACACCGTTATATTCTAGGGAAATACAGAGCAACTGCAAATTTGGACTTGGAGGGCCCCTGCTGCAATTGGCTCAAGCTAGAACTGCAGTGTGAATGGCATTCGCAGTCACCACCCTGTTTCTTCTGGCTTCTCCCTGTCTTTCCTTCTGTCATTCCAAGTCAGCAAGATGAAACTGAACCCTCTCTGATACGCTCACCCCAACTTCCAACCTTTGGAGGAGTCACTGCGTACGGGAGAGATGGGCTTTGCTATTGTCTCAGATGCTGAGCACCGCACAGGGTTGGGGCCAAGCCAGAGCATCACTGGACCAAGTTTTCCATTCACAGCAGCTACCATCAAGGCAGAATCTATCTCTGGCCTCCAGTTCTAGGAGATAGAAACCTCAGTCTACACTGCTTCTCTCACAGGCACCTGTCTTCCTAACACATGGCGAGAGAACACCCACCACCCAGGGTTCTTTTCCCTGAGTGGCCCCAGAAAGCTCCAGGAAGGAGATGCTCTTTACCGTGCTCTTAGATACAGTGACGCTCCCAGGTACAAGAAGAATGACTACAAGTTCTGGGCCTGGAGGACAAGAGTGGGGTCTCAAGCTTGGAAAAAGCAAGGGGCTCAACAGGAGTGACATTTGGGCTTACCCGTTAGTGTGAGTACCTGTGTGTGTGTGTGTGTGTGTGTGTGTGTGTGTGTGTGTCTGTCTGTCTGTCTGTCTGTCTGTCTGTCTTTCTGTCCATCTGTCCATGTTGCATTTTTTTCTATGCCTCTTTTGTTTGGCTGTACCCCTCCTTCTAACACCAGACAGTGCAGGACCCTTATCAGGTTGTCAATTTGACTATGATGAACTGGAGCCAAGAGTGACCCCCAATCCAAAAGTTACAAAGAGTTGCAAAACCCCAGAGTCAGCACCATGATGTCTGTGGAAAGACAGGACGCTGTAGCTGCCTAATATCTGCAACAGGGCAGAGGGTGGAGGCTTGGTATAAGACACTTGGATTCAATCCCCTGCCCCAACACTTCTGGAAACCTTCATGGAGACCATTATGCTCTTGGGGAAACTGGAATGGTGGATATTAGAGATCAAAGAGGGCTATTCTCTAGTTCAGTGGAAGATGGATTAACAGTCACATGCCCTTGTATTAGAGCCTCACATACCCTTCTACATTGATTTTATTTAACTTACCAATGACATTCAAATGGTCGATACCAGTCTCTTCATATCCAAGCTGTGGAATGGACACCTATCTCTTCAAGTGTTAGACCCTGAAAGCATTAACCTGGCCATTGGAAGATAAGTAAGGCCACAGCTTGATACTATGTGTTGTCTTTTAAAATGGATACATTTTAACTGCAGAGAAAACTGTATAGGACCAAATAGAGATACCTGAAATCTCGCTATTGCAGTTGAATCTGACACAAGCTATTGTTTCTGGGCTGAAGATGCAGAGCCAGATCACAGGCTCCCCTTGGTTAGCACAGTACGGAGGGGCTGGCTCCCAGCTTCCCCATGCACAGTGGCCATATTAGCTGTCAGTCACTCAGATTGATGGCGTCCCTATGACTAAAGCAGAACCGAAGGCCAAAGCACATCCGGGCGATAGGGCAAGACAAGCAAGTGCTTCCAAGTGTCTGATGCAATGACAGGGTCTTGTGCTGGGATTTCTGTCCTAGGGTAATGGCTTTGAGGCACAGGAAGACTCTCCTTAGTGGGGTTTGGAATACACTTGAATTTGCTACATCCAGTCTACATGCATACATACTTCATACATACACAGAATCCACTGCTTCCCCCTCCACCACACTGCCTCCCCAGGGAACCAGATACTCACAAGCTGTGACCCGAACAACAGGGACCACAAACTCAGCAGTGGTGTTTACTGTCACCTATTTGCAAGTTTTTTAAATTAATTAATTAATTAATATCCCAATTGCTCACAGTTTTTAAGTTGAATGTTTTTAAGCTTTCCTCCCTCCCCTTTTTCATGTACAACAAAAACCCTGCTTGGTTTGGTGTTCCAAAATTATTTTCTGGTACAATAAAGTGTTAGCTATTTATACCCTCACATAGAATTCTGGTCTTTCTCAAGAGAAAAATGAAAGCCCGGTGTTCACAGGTCCTCCTGTAACTAACCACCTATCCTGCAAACCTTGTAAGGCCAAGAGTTGAGTGTTTGCCTTCCCTTAAATGAGTATGGAAACCATGTCAGCGAGCAGAAGTAACTGGGCTTATTTGAGTTGGGGCAGAGGATATAGGTATAACTTTTTTGTAGGTGAATTCCTCTTCCAGATTTTAAAAGTTGTTTCTGTGTTTTGAAGATATTTTGAAGGAAACATGAACTTGAACTTGTTACCTTTCCCCTGTATATTTGTTACTTTGATGCTGCTACAAAAACACACAGGATGAGCTGGGTGTGGTGGTGTGTGTCTTTAATCCCAGCACTTGGGAGGCAGAGACAGGCAGATTTCTGAGTTCGAGGTCAGCCTGGTCTACAAAGTGAGTTCCAGGACAGCCAGGGCTACACAGAGAAACCCTGTCTTGAAAAACCAAAAAAGAAAAAGCAAAACAAAACAAAAATAACAACAACAACAACAAAACACAGGATGGAAAAGAAAGGGGAGAAAAAATCCTCTGGGTTTACGCCAGGACCTCACAGGACTTTTAGCGTTAGGTTGACTTGCTGATTTTCATTCTGATGAGGAACCAGGACCCTGCATTTGTGTTTTAAAACCTCTCCGTACCTGTTGTTTCTAAAGCAAAGCTTAGCCTGTAGAAGCACTAAGAAAGTGTGCCCAGCTCCAGCTCACCGCACCCTGGCCTGGATGATGATAACAGCATTGGATTTAAACAGGAAGTTTCCATGGTGATGGATCCAGAATTGCAGCATCCACAGGTGCATCGTTGGGAGGTTCCATGGCTCGTTTTGTGTGCATATGCGGGGTGTGGGGTGTATATGTGTGCACCATACACAGTGTGTGGGGGCAGAGGTTAATGGCAGGTATATGTGTGCACCATACACAGTGTGGGGGGCAGACGTTAATGGCAGCCACCTTTCTCCTTCTACCTTATTTCTGTTTCCCACATTTTTTTTTTTAGTTTTGAAAATGTTTTGAATTGAAATATAATTATATCACTTTCTTCAGGCTCTCCATCCATTAAGCCCCCATACCCCCAACTCTCGAGTTGATAGCCTCTTTTCCTTTGATTAATACTATTACATACACATGTGCATTATATACATTATATACATGTGCACTCATATACAGGTGTGTATATGAATGTAACCTCCCAGTCTGTTTTGCTGTTTCTGTGTAAATGGTTCCAAGGCTGACCACTCGGCATGGAACGGTCGATGAGGAGGAGAGAGAGAGTCTAGATCTCCTTGTCCTAACTTGCCTATGGGTAGAACCCCACAAAATAACCCCTTTCCATCCTAGCACATCCGAGGATATGACATTGCTTCTGTCATGTTCATGTGGCCATTTCTGCTTCATGCACTTTGCTGTGACCCTGCATTCTGACTCGCACAATCTCTCCACCCCCTCTTCTGTATTGCTCTCTAAGCCGTAAGCGCAGGAGCCAGGGTGTTAATGGAAGAACTCCTAGCTGAACCTGGAGCTTGCCGATGGCCAGCCACACCCCTGAGATCCTCTCACGAAAGCCTCCCAGTGCTGGAATTAGAGGCCTGCAGCGGGGAGCTCAGCTTCTTACCACAGCTGCCAGGGATCCCAAACCAAGTCCTCCTGGAAGCACAGCAAGCACTTAGCTCACTGAGCCATCTCTCTGCCACCACCTCTCTCTGTCCCATGGCTCCCGGGGAAGGGGCGGTGGTGGTAGTGGTGGTGGTGGTGGTGGAAGAGCAACCTCCTAAAACTAGCTAATGCCAGAAAAGATTCCCGCTGAGGAAGTCTTGGATGAGTTTGTCCCCATGCTGGGAGGGAATTCATCCAAATGGCTGATGTTATCAACATCAGGGGGACACCTTCGACACAAGCAGTGCTGAGAGGGGGAGAGTTCTGGCTTTTCTACACATGCTCTGACCCAACAGAGTGAGTGTGTGTGTGAGCAGGGTCAATGCCTCTAGCCTGAGGTTCTCAGTGGAGTGTGGGTTCACTCTTCTAACAATTCTAAGGTGACAATGACCATAGAACTGAGGTTACACGCAGCACTAAACATCTAGACTTAAAGAGAGCCCTACATTTGCAGGCCTCCTTAAGAAACCGGGCAAGGTTCATAAGCCTCAGGAGACATCTTTATGAAAGGCTCACCAGCTTGTATGTTCCTGGCTCTATGTCTTAGGAGGCAGTGGGGAACAAGGTCTCCTGATGTAGCCCAGATTGCCACTGAATCCCAAATCCTCCTGCTTCAGTCTCTTGAGTCCCAGAGTACTGGGAGTATAGTCCTGGGTCAACATGCCCCTCTCTGGTTCCTTTGTCAAGCAAAGCCATTGCTGGAGCCAAGGCCCTACAGCAGGGAGATTTGGGGACATGTTAGAGCAGTTGAAGCACAGAGAAGCAGGTAAGAAAGGACCCAAGTAAGAGATCCACAGAGCTAGGATGGGAGCATGTGTTTGAGAGATCCCTCCACACCCCCACACACCCGTGTTGAGATACCAACTGGGGGTGCCACTTTTCAGGCCTTTTATAGCCAGCCCTACTTTGAGATTTCCTGGGTGCAGCTTCCCTGACATATGTAGAGGGCATGACCTCACACAATAGGTGCACAGATATGACCTCACATAGTAGGTGCACAGACATGACCTCACACAGTAGGTGCACAGACATGACCTCACACAGTAGGTGCAAAGACATGACCTCACACAATATGTGCACAGACATGAACTCACACACACACACTGATCATCTGGCTCATCTTTCTGCCCCATCTTCTGTGATATCCCCTGAGCCTTAACAGTACCAATTATAGTGTAGATGTATCATCTGGGGTTGAATAGTCTAAGGGCAGCTTATCTCTGCATTTTGACCAGTTGTGAATTCCTGCGGTGGGCTCTGACGACTGCATAAGGAAGCTTTGCTGGTGATGGGATGAAAGCTACACTTACCTGTGGGTGTGAGGATTGCGCATTTAAAATGCAGTTAGAAAGGACACTGGTTGAGAAAATGGCAGCCCTACGTTCTCCTTTAGGACCTATGGCCTTACCAGTCTCCGGGGAAGTGGGTTAGTTTTACAGCACCAGGCGTGGATTCTTTCCTACTGAGTGGACTTTAAGTCCAATTAGGAAGCTGTTGGCTACTCCCAAGATATAAGCACCCTGAGGGACACCGTGACATGCTGGCCCTTGGTGCATTCTGTGGGCTTTAGAGCTAGGCAGAACTATCGATCGCCTTTCTCCCCTGACAGCTTGCATGGCACCTTCAGTAATGCACAGAAGAAGCCCCTGAGGACACAGCAGCCCCAGCAGCCGAGAAACAGGATAGAGATCCCCTCAGGAGCCAGGAGAGAATGTTCTTCCCTGTAATTAGCTCTTCATGACAATCATCCTAGGTCGCTTCTCTGCGCTGCAGAGTACAGGGAGGTTTACCTGGCAGCCCTTCTACATCCCCAGGGGCCGTTTTCCCAGCTTCAAGTCCGGTTTGCTTGTGAGGCTGTGGGCTGGCAGATGGCTGAAATGACCACTGCTCCCCAGGGAGCCTCTCCGGAGTCAGTGAGGGGCTCGGTGCCCTCAGACACATTGACGGATGGGATACATAACAGCCTTTAACAAGCAGAAAAAAACAATACCACTTCGGTCATTTAACTGATTTAAACAAATCAACAGCCTGGATACCATTAAAGTAAACTCAATTTGCTCACCACTGAGAGCGGGAACCTGGGCTGGTAGAATCCATTTGCTAGCATGCACTACCCTTGCCTTTGAACTGAAGCCAAGGAAATGAGCACAAGGCCCCAATATGGCTGAACAAACTTGGCAGCATCCTCTTTGATGGGCTTCCAAACAGGCAAGCACATTGGAAATGCAGAGAGGTGGTGGCAGAGATGGCTCAGTGAGTTAAGTGCTCGCTGTGCATCCGGGAGGACTTGATTTTGGATCCTCAGCAGCAACGTTAAAAAGCTGAGTACCTTGGCACGTGCCTGTGATTCCCAGGTATGGCACAATGCAGAGCCAACCTCCAGCAACACACTCCCGAAGACCTGCCTACAGAACAATCAAGTGGGCATCACTTTGTTTGAGGTCCCATGACCTTAAATTATACCAAGCTGACAAAAAATCAGCACCGGATGCTACTGGAGAAGGTTCTTGCTAAACCCTACCCCCAATGCAGAGATACCCCATCTCCAGAAAGGTTGAAGGAGCAAGTAAATGTCCACACTCCTTGCGAGACAGTAGAGTGTTCTGACCCTTTGAGACCCAACTCCCAGCCAGGGCCTTCAACAGAAGACAGTACAATCGTCCCAAGAACACTGTGAGTTCCCACGATGTTTCATCTTCAACATTAGATCACCGAGGAAACACAGCCTGTCTGTGACACTGTTTAACCGAGGTTGGAGGGTTTGAATGTGGGTGTGCCCATCACACTGCTGGGGGTCAGGGGCAGCCTCATCACAAGGGCTATGGTCATGAACTGGGGTCAGGGGCAGCCCAATCACACAGGCTGGGAGTATGGCAGCTCCATTGCACGGCTGGGGTCAGGGGCTGGGGTCAGGGGCTGGGGTCATGGCAGCTCCATGGTCTGGGGTCTCAGGCTGACTATAAAGGAGGAAATGAGCTGACTATTCACCTCTCCACTTCCTGACTATGAGCATAAGAACTTTCTCAAGCTGCCTCTGTGTCTTTCTGTGACGGATGGCACCTTCAAACCATGAGTAAAAATAAACCTTTCCTTCCTCACATTGCTTTTGTTGACTATTTTATCACGGCAATGAGAAGAGTAACTAATGTGCTCCATTGCACGGCTGTGCTTTATAACCTGTATTTATTAGTTCTATGGGGCTTGTGTAGCTGTGTGCCATACTCTAGACCCTTCTGGACAAGGCAGACATACTGTCTCAGACTCCCGGAGACCAGAAGTCTGAGCTCAGATGTTTGCAGGGCTGGGTTCCCACAGATTGTGCTAGGGAGAATCTGTCTGAGCCCCTTTGCGATTCTTGGTTCCTGTTGCTATCAGTCCTGTCTGTGGACAGCATGCATATCCATACCCTTTTAACATGCATAGGCCAATATTCCAGCACAGTTTATTTCTGCTTCTGTCTGTAACCACCTGACTTATACATAAGTTCATGTTCTGGGTACCAGGGTTAGGATTTCAGCATCTGCAGGACTCCCAGTTTAGCCCTAATACATTGTTGACAGAAAAGAAACATTCACAGCTCCCAAATCTGTCTCGTGTTTCCTGCTATTTATTCTAAGAAAAAGTGAGGGATATAAGGACAGAGACTGCTGTGCTGGCCCATGCTGGACCAGGACACACAGGATGGTGGTGACCTCATTATTAACTCAGGGGAAACAATGTTGAAAGGGAAACATTGGGAAAGTATCTTCCTTTAAGCCGAAGGCCCCTCCGAATGTTATTGTCATGGTTTCAGGCTGCTGGATGGAAGCGAGGCAGCTGCCTGGCTCATAAGCTGATTGGAAGCTGGGACCCAGGGTGGGGTGCTGAACACAGCTCCTCACTGAGCGAAGAGTGCAGAGAGCAGCTGCGGGGCTGGCATCAGCCTCCTTGTTGTCTTTTCCTTTGTTTGCATATGGGTGGTTTTTATTTCCGCTTTCCCTCCAGCTTGAGTTCCAAAGCGCCCTACCTGGCTCTTGCCTGACTCTTCATCAATGTGGGCCGACCTCTGCTTTCTGTCTCAAGGAAGGAGTTGGTAGTGCAGTTAGAGCGGCTTGGCAGCTTGCCCGAGAGTGGTGGGCTCTTCCAAGCCTTTCCACACACACACACACACACACACACACACACACACACACACACACACACACACGCTCACCTTTGTTAACAGAGTCTGACTTGAGAGGCCCCCTCTCACTCACCTGGCCTGACCCAGTTCCTGGCACTCCTCAAACTCACCCAGTGTTTCCTCTCTGACCTTGAACTTGGTGGAAATGATACAGCAGAATGTCTGGCCTCCAAGGCTGTGTTTATTCAGCCGTGCAGAAATTCTGAGAATGAGACTGGAGGTGCTGAGGCTAGAGACAAGGAGATATCAGGGTTCAGGAAAGCAAGATTGTCTGCAGCACCCAGGGTCCCTGGAGCTCTCCGTGGTGCTGAAGAGGGCCTCTTTTCTCACACTTCCCTTTGAAACCAGTGTGGGCATAACCAGCTGCTAGGTTTATAGACAATTGCCCAGAGCACCATTTGCAGAGAAACGTTCTCTGTAAACAACAGCTTCTGAGACGCTACAAGGCAATGAGGTTTTGGTAATGATCCTGAAGAGCCATGGATACAGACTAGATCTTCCTAGATCACAGACCACCTCTCATTGACTGGTCCTCTGAATTCCAATGATGGCGTCTCAGGACTTGCCATCACCAGAGGCAGCAGAAGCACCAAGGGCTATAAGGTGTGTCCTTATCCGTGTGTGTGTGTTTGTCTCTGTGTTTCTCTGTATGTGAATGCGTGTGTCTGTGTGTTAGTGAGTGTGTGTCTTGTGTGTGTGTTTGTCTCTGTATGTGAATGCGTGTGTCTGTGTGTGAGTGTGCCTGTGTGTGTTAGTGAGTGTGTGTCTTGTGTGTGTGTTTGTCTCTGTATGTGAATGNGCGTGTGTCTGTGTGTGAGTGTGCCTGTGTGTGTTAGTGAGTGTGTGTCTTGTGTGTGTGTTTGTCTCTGTATGTGAATGCGTGTGTCTGTGTGTGGGTGTGCCTGTGTGTGTTAGTGAGTGTGTGTGTTTGTCTCTGTGTTTCTCTGTATGTGAATGCGTGTGTCTGTGTGTGGGTGTGCCTGTGTGTGTTGTATAAATGTGTACAGAGGCCAGAGCAGGATATCAGAGATCCTTCTCTATCACTTTCCACATTTTCCCCTTGAGGTAGGATCTCACTGCATCCAGAATGAGACTAGAAGTCAGAAAGCCCCAGTGAGCCCCACATCTCTGGCTAGAATTTTACGGGGATCTAGGATCAGAACTTGGGTCCTCATGCTTGCACAACAAGAATTTTAACTCACTGAGTCATTTCCCCAGCTCCCCTTCATCTTGATAAGTCATACAGCATGGTGGTTTCCTGTGTAGGTCATCAAGGGACCACTCATTGTGTTGTATATCTGCAGGCCATGGAGGAAAAACCCTAATGAGACATCTTTGCAGGCATCTGTTTGGGTTCTGTTCTTCCTGGTGAGAGGAAACCACACTGAGATGCACCCATGAAGGAGGCAGATGCACCATCCCCTAACCCAGGCCCTCGCTGGGTTTTGATACTTTACATTTTGCATGAACAGCAGATGAGAGCAGCATCTCTCAGTGCAAGTCCTTACACTCGAGAACATTATGCAGAGAAACCATGAAAAACCATGAGATCCATCGAAAGCTGTGGCTCACTTTGGGATTGAATTGCCACTTAAATCAAACTGACAGTGGGCAGGGGGCTTAAAGAATGAAATTAAGGGGGATGCTGTATTTCAATTGGGAAGCCTTGGGTGCTTTCCAAAAGAGTAGGTCTCCTCTAAATGAAGTATAACCCTGAGCTCGAGTTGTACCCTCTTTGATTTATCTCAGCCAGAGAGACTTGTTTCAGTGGCTCCAAATGTTATTTTCAAAGAGCAAATGAACATCTCATGCTGGAAGCAATGACACAGGAAACCAGCTTGGCAGGATCTGGTACTGGAAGAGGCAGGGGAGGAGCTCTGAGCCCTGCTGTCTTCTAATTTTAAACTCAAGCTCAATGCGGCCTGAAGAACTGATGGAGGAGAGAAACCCGCAGGTCCCGGTGGGGTAGGAGATGGGAATCTGGTGTGTTTCCCAGGCATGTCTTCTGTGGCCACTGTTTGTGGTCAGTGTGTGCAGAGGCTTGTGGCCAAAGAATGAAAGACAAAGGTGACTCAACCAGGTAAGGAGATAAAGGGGGGACTCCAAGCTCAGCTCAACCCTGCTCTTCCCAGACTATCTCCACTTCTGCCTCCCCTTGCTCTATAGAGATCAAAGATGGTGCCTTCATTAGTGAGGTGCAGAGCCTATAGATTCAAAGTGTGTCCCAAAGAGGGGTTGTCAGGTTGGCTTATGCAATAGGGTTAGGTAGTCCAACGGTGGCCATCTGCACACAGGAGGAGCTGAGATCCCAGTAGCTGCTCAGTCTAAGAGGCTGGACATTTCAGCAGACTTGGTCTGACACTGAAGACCCCAGGGGTTCCCAAGGAGCTACTGGATTCAGTCCACGTTGGAAGACTGGCAAAGCTGGCTGTGGTGTCAGGAAGGCGGCATCGATCACAGAGTAAATGTGATGAGCCGCAAGAAGCAAAGGCTCTTCCTTGGGGAAGCATTACATCTTATCTGTGACCGCAAGACACAACTGGGGGAAGACAGGTCCTGTCATCAGAGAGGAATTCTTTGGGTAGGAGAGCCTGAAGGCAGATGCAGGGCACACAACTCCCTACACGCCAGCCTCTACGTCCCACAGGCCTGACCTAGACAACCAGATATGTGTGTCCAGCAGGTATGTGGCACCTCAGGTGAGATGCAAGGAGGGTGGGAAGTAGAGAGAGGCAGATCACCCCAACACACGATCATTTGACAAGACATCAACGTTTTTAAATTAAATGTCACTTGCTTACTTACTTGGGGGTGTTGCACTCATGACCTTGTGTCCCTGTGGGAGTCAGGGAACAACTTGCAGAAGTTGCTTCTCTCCTTCCACCCGGTGGGCCCTGGGAATAGAATTCAGGTTTTTAGGGTTGGTGGAAAATACCTTTTCTAGCTGTGCCTGCTCAGTCTACTCTCCTGGCCTGGTGTTCAGCCTGATTCAGGGATAAGGGTATTTATTAAATGGTAAGTAAAAACAGTCAAGATGCAAGTGCTCATTTTTACTGCATGAGTAGGTGTAGAACCATCATCAAGTAACATGGAAGGAAAATGTGGGTAGGAAAGAGGGCTCAACTGGAAAAAAACCAAACCGCTCACCACCAAGCCTGACCACTGAGTGGGATTCCCAGGACGCTCGTGGTGGAAGGAACGATCCAACTCCTGCAAGCGGTCCTCAGGTCTCTACCTGCACCTCAGGTAAATAACATGCACTAAAACTTCCTGAAGTTCTGCCAAAGATTACATGTTGGGGTCATCGGTTCAATCCCACCTGAGGTGCCACAACCTTGCTGGACACATCTGGTTGTACAATGTCAGCCTTTTTGTGTTTGATGTGGAAGCAAACAAGCAATGAGTGAGGTGGATATTTCTGCTCTCAGGCTTACCTCTCTGAAGTGTCTGAAAACTGCCTCTGGTGACCCAGGACCTGACTTCCTCCACGCTGCCAATTGGAGCAGAGAGACCTGTGCATACAAGTGAACTCTTAGCGGGAGCAACTGGCAATGGTAACTCTTTGTTCTTTCCGAGGAGGGATTTCTCCAAGAAGGCTGTTGCTATTAGAGACTCCGCAGAACCCCTGCCACCTGTTCTGGGGTGGCCCCGTCCAGAACATAACTCCAGCCTGTGTCGAGCTGTATCCCCCTTTGCAACCTTGCCCTTTTTTTCCTAGCTGCGTTCCCAGGACCCCCCTCCTGGAGAGCATCACACTCAAACCGTGCCTCAATCTCTGGTCTACAGGGTCTTCCAAAAGACTATTCTTAGAATATGTCTTCTCTATGTGGACCTTCGGGGAAGGCATCCAGGGGAGGGCAGATGGTGGGTATGCTGGGTACCTTAACGATCCATCTGCATGTAGTGAGGAGGGGAAAGAAAACTGGGCCAGAGTCTGCGTCGGGAGTGGCGAACATCTGCTGGGGAAGAGGGCTCCGAAAGCAGACCAGTGCCCTAGGGAACGATCTGTGGGGTGGGGGTGAGGGACACCTACAGGGCTCCCCAGGAAGACAGGTGTTTCTTCTGGCTGCTGCAAACTCAATCCAAGCCCGGTGACCACTGAAATGCTGAAGGTCTTAACCTTTGACCTAGAGAAGAAGCAGACCCAGGGGGACAGTTGGCCCCTTCTCCCAGATGTTCTCAAATGATGGCTCAGCTCTTGCCTTCTGGACGCAACCCCACAGTCTCTCGCTACCCTCACCATCTCCACTTGGGAGTTAGCTGTCCCAGGAGGGGGTGGAACATGGACATGAGGGGGGAAGGCTCCTGGGAGGGGTCTGGTGAGTGAAGAAGGGGTGTTCTGGAAGATCACAGAACTCTTCACCGTCTTAGGAAAAACTACGGCTCACACTCCTCCGTCTTACCCGAGGCTGTGATCTCGCTCATCCTGGAGTTCTGTGCTCTAACACAGTCCCCAGGGTTTCTGAGTCTCTGTCTCATTGCTGTAAAGAGACACCACGACCAAGACAAGTCTTAGAAATCAAAGTAACTGAGGGCTGGCTTACAGTGTCAGAGGCTTGGTCCGTTATTATCATGGTGGGAAGTATGGTGGCCCGAGTGCAGACATGGTGCTGGAGGAGTCGCTGCGCTGGGGGCTACATCTTGATCCATAGGCTGTAGGCCTGTGTCCCCTCTGCCACAGGGCGTGGCTGCTTAGGGAGGGAGTTTGATGGCACTTATCCCATGCCCTCAAGTCATAGGGGTGGGTGCTGGACGATGGGGAAGCACCGAGGCACCGCTCCCGGGGTGGGAAAGTGCTGTCTCTGTCAGGTCCTGTCACCGACTCTACCGAACTGGACGGCTGGTGTATCTGTGAAGTGTTTATGAGTGGACCGAGCTGCCGCAGCTGACCTGTGAACTGAACTGCCGATTTCCAGACATTACAGATGGGAGTTGCTCCCAAGAACCTTTCTAAACAGGTCCACTTCCCCCGTATCCTTTCTTTCCCACTACCTCTGGTGGGTGGTGGGTTACAAGGGGGGTTAGTGCGGTTAAGAACCATCATCAAAAATAGAATTAAAAAAAATTAAAGTTGCAGTTACTCAGCAAACACGGTGCCACTGTTATGCTAGTGAGGACATCCTGCCTGGCAGGTCAGCCTCCAGCGCTCAGGAGCCACAGCCAGGTAAATTTCTCCTCCAGCAGCCTGCTTACGCCTTCCAGAAATCTGGGCACTCACAGATGCAAAGGAGGCTTCCTGAGCTCCAAGTGCCATAGCAAAGGTGTCTAGATGGCTTTCTCCTGTATCTTAAGCTTTCATTGATCCACTCTCCCCTTTCCCGATCCCCTCACCTTCCTTTTTGAAAACTCCCCCGTCCTAAGAGTCCTCCCACTGGCATCTGGCTACATCTCCTCCCACCTCTGCCACACCCCCAGTGCCCCTCTCACCTCATGGCTCCCTTCTTGAGGTGAGAGATTGTCTTTCCATTCTGTTTTGTTTAGGGAAGTGTCACTTAGGGGTTGACAGGAAGCAGGGGTTTGCTGTTCCATAAAAGTTGAGGAGGAGATCCCCAGAGATGATCCTGTTGTCCCCTTGAAGAACGTCTTGTCTATGGGAACTTCTGTGCCCACTTCAATGATGGTCAGACCAGCATTTATTCTCTCTCTCTCTCTCTCTCTCTCTCTCTCTCTCTCTCTCTCTCTCTCTCTCGTCTGTGTGTCTGTCTGTCTGTCTGTGTGTATGTCTGTCTGTCTCTCCTCTCTCTCTCTCTTTTCTCTCTCTCTCTCTCTCTCTCTCTCTGTCGCTGTCTTCAGACACATCAGAAGAGAGCATCAGATCCCATTACAGATGGTTGTGAGCTGTGTGGTTGCTGGGAATCAAACTCAGGACCTCTAGAAGAGCAGATGGTGCTCTTAACCTCTGAGCCATCTCTCCAGCACCCAGGGTTTTTTTTTCCCCCACACTGTGCTCTGCCTGTCTTCTGTCATCTATGCACAATTTGAAAGTTAACTAAGGCAGGACCTGCTCTCCCTCAGGGGGTACATCTCTCCTCTTCTAGTAAGTTTGAGCTCTGGTGGGTGAGGGGTTTAAGAATGCCAAACACCAGAGAAAGAGGAGGCATCTTCTTGGGTTACTCTGTGGACACCTGACTGAAGTGGTTTGCCTTCAGCTAAATGTCTCTTCAGCGTGACCCAGACATCCAGGCATAACTTCCCAGCACTCCTCCTGCAGCCCAGAATGTTTGACTCTGTGTAGGAAGCTGAAGGCACACCTTCCAAAGGAAGAACTCAGAACTTGTAGAAACATTAGCGGCCAAGTCGGAGTGCGATTTCTTAAGGCTTCGTGCCTCCTGCTAGTGTCTACTAAATCCTTCAGAGGCTCCCGGGATAATGTGCTAGGCTGGTCCTCTTGCTTTCAGGGCCAACCTGAGAGGTTTAGACATCACACAGGCTAGGGCATCAGAGATGAATCAAGAGTCTCTGGGGGATGCCAGGCAGTGGTGGCGCACGCCTTTAATCCTAGCACTTGGGAGACAGAGGCAGGCGGATTTCTGAGTTCGAAGCCAGCCTGGTCTACAGAGTCAGTTCCAGGACAGACAGGGATACACAGAGAAACCAGTCTCGAAAAACAAACAAACAATGTCCCCCAAAACAAAACAAAACAAAACAAGAATAGAGTCTCCTGGGCTGAGTTACTTCTGCTGGTGAGACCCTGCCTGCTCCCACACATGCACTTCTTTGGTCAGGTTCCTCCACACTTCCAGCCTTGATGGTCCTCACGCTTCAGACGCCATCTTAGAGACAAATGCCCAAGAGTTCACTCTCAATTTGGCTTCTTCTTGAGACCTGTGCCTGAGCTGTGTGTTCTGCCTTAACTGTCTTTATTCGGTAAGATAGCATTATACCATTTTCTCATTTGCCCACCTTCCGGAAGACTCTTACCTCATCTCCTCACATGTTCTGACCTTTGGCTACAGAGGAGCATGATTAGTAGTGGTAACCATAGCAACAGACAGCATCTGCTGAGTGTACCCCTTACACTTACCCAGAGTGTGGTCTCTCTAAAGTTTGAACTGATTGGACAGTGCAAGATGAGGTCAGAGGTCCCATCATCCAACGCTAAGCAGCAAAGCATCTCCAAATCTCCTGGCAGTGGCTGGGCCCAGCTGGGCAGTTCTGCCTTGAGGTTGATCTTAGGGCTATAGCCAGATGTCAGCTAGGATTGGATGCTGGGCACAGATGTTGACTGGGATGCCATGGTAACTGGAATCACATGGGGGATGGTGGTAGATGGGCTTAGACTGGTATCAAGACAGTGGGTGGGATGGGGAGGTATCTATGAAGAAGAGCTCGCCTCTCGCTGGCATCTTTAATGGGTAGGTGCCTGTGAGGGTGTGGTTTCTGGCATGGTGGCTGGGATTAGATGGCAGCTGGGACTAGATGGCGACTGGGATTATTTGGTGGCTATGCTTGGGTGACTACGTTGGGAATTAACTGAAACATAAATGTCTGGGCACACCTGTGAAAGACTTTTCTTTTTCTTAATAAAATAATTTGAAGCAGGAAGACACATTTTTAATCTGTATCTTCGGGGTAGAGAGAGCCACTTTTCATCTAGTCCACACCTCCTGCTGGCAGCCTATAGAAAGGACAGGGGAGAGAGAAGCTTGCTCTCTCTTTGCCCGATTGTTCTTGTGTTTACTAGCAAGTCCATTTCCTCACTGGTGTAGGAGACTGCTTTTTTGTGGACTCCAGCGTCTACTGAAGACCAGATAAGACATCCAACCTTGTGGACTGAACATCTACTGGATTCTTGAACTTTTCATTGGTAAAAAGTCATCGTTGGACTAGCTGGGTCAAAGACTGTAAACCATTATAATAAATTCCACACACTTACTATAAATTATGTTCATATATATAAATATAGATAGGTAGAGGATAGACAGATGATAGATAGAGATACATAGATACATAGGTTAGATAGATAGGTAGATAGAAAGATAAATAGGTTAGATGGATTATATAGATAATAGGTTAGATAGATAAATAGATTAGATAGATAATAGAATATATAGACAGACAGACAAATAGATATTTATTCTATAAACTGAACCGCAGTCTGTATATTCATTAGTCTATAAATTCTGTTCCTTTGAGCCCTGATTAATACACTGGGATAGGATGTTACTGAGATAGCATGGTGTTGGGATAGGATGGTGTGGGATAGGATGGTGTTGTGTGGTAGGATGGTGTTGGGGTAGGACTGTGTTGGGGTAGGATGGTGTTGGGGTAGCATGGTGTTGGAGTAGCATGGTGTTGTGTGGTAGGATGGTGTTGGGGTAGGATGGTGTTGGGGTAGGATGGTGTTGGGGTAGGATGGTGTTGGGGTAGCATGGTGTTGGAATAGGATGGTGTTGGGGTAGCATGGTGTTGGGGTAGCATGGTGTTGGGGTAGGATGGTGTTGGGGTAGCATGGTGTTGGGGTAGCATGGTGTTGGGGTAGNATGGTGTTGGGGTAGCATGGTGTTGGGGTAGCATGGTGTTGGGGTAGGATGGTGTTGGGGTAGGATGGTGTTGGGGTAGGATAGCTAAGGTTCTTGGGCAACTCTGGTCCTGCAGCTCCTAGACTACCAGCCATATAAGTGGTAGCATTTACATTGCAAGTTCAGAAAGGACTGAGAAAAAAATGTAGAAGGCACAGGGAGGGAGATCCTGGTGTGACTTCTAACAGTGAAATAGATGCGAAGTAGAATGTGCTGCCATGACAGGAACACTCCTAGATATTGAGTGGATTTTACACTCCTTGAAGAGTGCTGACCCAGATGATTCCAGAAGATATTAGACAAAACAGCAGGTCAGCCATTCCTTCTTGGTGCTGAGTCAACAACTATGAATCCCCCATCCTGTATGGCAAGGCAATTTCCAAGACAGAGGCAGGAGAGCTGGGAACACAGGAAGTTCAGCCCATCTGGCAGAGGAGACAGACAATTACCAAGTCATGTGATGGGACTAGTGCACCGTGGGAAATGAGCCTAGGGGAGGCCTCCCAGCACCACAGGTAAAACGATGAAGGAGACGGAAATGGAGACAGCTCAGTGGCCAACATGCTTGCTATGTAAATATGTGTTTCTGAGTTTGAATCTCTCATACCCACACAAAGAGCTGATCATAGCAACGTGTGCCTATAATTCATACACAGGTCGGCACTCCAGAGGCCATGAGAGACTCTGCCTCAAAGATTAGTGTGGTGTGTGGCTGAGGAAGACATCTATCATCTCTGTATTCAGCCCTATACACATGCACTCATACAGACACACACACACACACACACACATACACACACACACACAATGCACTCATACAGGCACACACACTCACACAATGCACTCATACAGACACACACACTCACACTCACACACACACACACAGATACACACACACACATGCACGTGCATACATACATACACACCACACACACACAGAAACACACCATACACATACACACAGAAACATTCACTCACCCATACGTGCACACATTCATACACACACAGACACATATATAGACACACACATACTCATACAGACACACACACACTCACACACATAGAGATACACACACATATGCACATGCATACATACAGACACACACCACACACACACAAACACACCACACACACAAAAACACACAACACACACACAAACATGCATTCACCCATACATGCATGCATTCATACACACACAGATACATACATAGGCACACAGACACAAACACAATCATGCACATATACACACAAGCACACAGACACACAGACACACACTCACACAGACACATGCACACAGACACACCACACACAGACATACATCACACACACATGCACTCACACACACAGACACACACCACACACAAACATGGAGGGGAAAAACCTCCTCGAGGAAGCCATATTTAATTTGAGAGGTACTTGTACATAGTGTGGTAATGAAGGATAGAAAATAAGAGTAAGCTCAGAAAAGAGAGAATTAGATGAAAGATTCAGTGGGGAGGATGTGGGGAGGATGTGGGGAGGATGTGGGGAGGATGGTTGGGAAGATGGGGAAGATAGTGGGGAGGAGGGTGGGGAGAATGGTGAGGAGGAGGGTGAGAAGGGTAGTGGAGAGGATGGTGGGAGAGTGGTGGGGAGGATGGTGAGAGAGTGGTGGGGAGGATGGTGTGGAGGATGTGGGGCAGATGGTGAAGAGGATGGTGGGAGAGTGGTGGGGAGGATGGTGTGGAGGAGGATGGTGAAGAGGATGGTGATGGGAAGGATGATGAAGAGGATAGTGGGGAGGATGGTGGGGAGAATGGTGGGGAGGGGGATGGTGAAGAGGATGGTGATGGGAGGATGGTGAAGAGGATAGTGGGGAGGATGGTGAGGAGAATGGTGGGGAGAGGGATGGTGAAAAGGATGGTGATGGGGAGGATAGTGAAGAGGATAGTGATGGGAGGATGGTGAATAGGATAGTAAGGAGGATGGTGGGGAGGGTGGGAGGATGCAGGAGGCAGGTGGGTCTGATGTGGTGCCAGGTCCTGCTTATCCCTGAGAGGCACTTTGTGCCATCAGCCTGCCTCTCCCTCAGTGTCTCCTTTAGAAGGCTATTACTGAGTTGATGGGGACTTGTCCCAGTAAAGTTGGGTAGGAATTGAAAGACAGGAGTATATTTAATAGATCTTCAAAGAACTGGCATACTTTGAAGCTGAACGGATTAAAAAGAGGAGGAAGACAATGAAGTTAATGTTTAAAGATGGCCGAGATTTGAGCTTGACAGACACGGGGTGACTGCAAGGAAGAGTTGGTGCCAAGGCACAGATAAGGAGTTCCTTTTGGACATGGTGACTCAGAGATAATAACAGGGCGTGAGATGTCCTCCAGGTAATTACAGGCGGGAGACTGGACAGTGAGTGAAAGGCTAGGCTGTCTTTACTGACTCCAGGCTCATCAGAGAGACAGATCTCTGACCCCACCACGCTAAAATAAATGGAACAGCCCCAAGCTCCCATCACACCAGCTAGAAAATTGCACAGAGCATGCTGAACGCCAGGTATCTGGCAATAGAGGACAGAAATGCCGAAAGAAGCAAGCAGGCTGGGCGCTGTCTCCCCAGAGGGCAGAGGGCAGTGGGCCTGAGGTGAACCATGGCGTCCTCACCAAGGCAAGGCTCCAGCGTAAAGGTACCCGGAGTTCCAGTCCTGAAGAAGACAGGTCATGTTTAAAAGGGAATCACGAACACTACATAAAGGCTCTCACAAGCACACAGAGCGAATCTTACAGCAGTTGGGAAGGTCTAGCAGGAAGCCCTAAGGTGAAGAGCGGGCACGGTGTTCTGAGGTAAAGAGCTAGCAAGGAATTCTGTGGTAAAGACTTGCTCCAGGTGTACAACTGGATGCACAAGAAAGCAAAACTTCGCAAGAGCGAAGCTCACGGAACCCACAGGAAGAGAGAACAGCTCAGCCATGCTTACAGAGATGTCTAGAGCCCCAAATTACCAACCACAAGAAGACAGGCAACATGAGCAACTGGCAGACAAACGTACATGATGATATAAACAGAGCTGAGGACTCAGACAAGGCAGTGAAAAGGAAAAGATCATTAACACAGTTAGAGTGCACATAGTCATAGACTTAAGAGAAGAGTTCTCTACCCGTGGGTCGAGACCCCTTTGGGAACTCAAATGACCCTTTCACAGGGGTCACCCAAGACCATCAGAAAACACAGATATTTACATGACAATTCAGAACAGTAGCAAAATTACAGGTATGAAGTGGCAACGAAAATAATTGTATGATTGGGGGGGTCACCACAACACAAGGAACTGTACTGAAGAGTCTCAGCATTTGAAAGGTTGTGAACCATGGACTTCACGGAGAATGTGGAAATAGTAAATAAAATAGGAGACCCCCATATGCACTCGGTGAAACTCACAGACTGTCTCGAAGCCAAGTGAAACCTCCGGAAAATGAGCAGATTAAATGCATAAGACAAATGGGTCAGAGGGTTCGGAGACACACAAAGACAAACTGCCCAATGGGGGGCTGTAAGCAGCATAGCGCTTTAGAGGTCTGTGGGGCACACTTAGTACTGTGACCTGCCTGCAATTTAAGGAGCCAAACAGAGACTCATAAAGGCCAAAGCGTGTATTTAAGCAATAGGTATAATGTCCACAATTTGATAAAACTCTGGTGCAAGATTCTAAGAAGCTTAATAAGTACCATCAGGGCAAACACGGGAAACCACATGAAGACAGATCGCTGTCCAGCAACCGAACGCTGGAAAGAAAGACATAAAGAGAATTAGATGAAAATAATTTCCGTACAGGAAAACACCACTAAGACTTCTATAAATGTCTCTTTAGAACCCACTCAAGAGATAAGATATAGAGGTGACAGCCTTAACATTGTATTTAAGAAGCAAGGTGAGGTGCCTGAAGTCTGTAATCTAAGCACACAAGAGGTTGAGGCAGGAGGATTGCAGGAGTGCTACCTGCGTTACCATGTAAAAGCCCATTTTTTAAAAATAAAAATAAAAAATAAAAGGTTCTCAAATATAAAGTTTAGTACTCAGAAAAATACGTTATGCGAAACACAGGCACGCTAAGTGTTTGGAAAATGGAACAGAATTGAGCAAGCTTGGTCAGGAACACCTGTGACCTTGTCTACTCCTCTTCTGCGAGAGGGGACTGCATGAACTCAGAATTGGAAAGCTGTCGATTAACGTGATTGCTTTCATATTCATTTTTCAAAAGATAATTTAACAGTTAAATAAAACTGTAAGAACAGGAAGGATCCTTCACATATCTAATTCCCAGAAGTCAGAAAGTACAGGCTGGATTACAAGTCCAGGGCTACAGAGTCAGCCCCGCCCGCACCCAAGAAAAGTAACCCCACCCCCACCCCCAAAAGAGTAAGCCCTGCCCCCTACCCAAGAAGAATAAGCCCCGCCCCCACCCTAAAAAGAGTAAGCCCTGCCCCCACCCCAAAATTCAATCAATCAAAATAAAACTGGAGAAACAAGGAAAAAATAAAAATATATCCTTCTGTGGAATTTCAGCAAATATCAAAGTAAAATATGACATTAGCATAAAGAACCCAAGGAACAAATACAATTTCTTACTGTAGAGTCTCTAAATTAAACAGGAAGTGTCACAATATTGAAGACAGACCACAGTGAATTGAATGTTCATACAGTGAGCCCCAGATAAACAACAAACTTGGAGTGGAGGGGCTGAGCTGTAGATAAAGATGGTGGAATGAAATTGTTCCAAACTAAGGCAGGTTAAGAAGCCAGAGAGATGAATCAGAAGTTAGATTGCTTGCTGCGCTTCCTAGGGACCAAAGTTCAGTACACAGTACCCATGCTGGGTAACTCACAAGCACATGAAACTCCAGCTCCAGGGCTCTGCTGCCCTCTTCTGGCCTCTGCAGGTACTGCACTGATGTGGCACACACACACACACACACACACACACACACACACACACACACCACACAGCATACAGACACAGTACACACATACCACCACCACCACGCACACACACACACAGCACATACACACACATACACACCACATACACACAAATGCACATGCATGCAAATAGACACATTCATACACTCACATACATACATGCACACACACATGCACACACACGTGCATGTACACACACATTAAAATATAAAAATTAAAATGATATACATACACGCACACCAAAATACACATGTATACATAAATATACATATATATGTATGTACGTGTATATATGAACAAGAAAAGAGGGTGAAGGGCATATATGGCCTTGCCGTTACTGTGCCTGTCACAGGGAGCTATAGAGGTCTCTCTGTGTCATTTTCACGTCCAGTAAAGCATTCTTGTGTTCATGCGCCCTCCAATCTGGGTTCTGAAGCATGTCCGGTCATCTTATTCCTGGAACCATCACAGTGACTTGCAGGGTATGTTGGCTGCCCTTTGCCGACTTGACAGAAACCTGGGATGCGCAAATAGAAGGAAGCTCAACACCAAGGAGTCACCTCCATTAGCCTGGCCTGTGCCCAAGTCCGTGGGACATTCCTTTGATTTCCGGCAGATGTGGATGACACAGTTAGGACGCCGTGGCAGTACCTCCGCTGGGCGGGTGATCCTGGGCTGTATAGCAAAAGTAGCTGAGCAAGCCACAGGATGTGTGGTGGTTTGAACGGGATTGGCCCCCATAGGTTCCTGTGTTTGAATGCTTAGACCAGGGTGTAGCCCTATTTGAAAGGATTAGGTGTGGACTCCGCAGTAGACGTGGCCTTGGAAGAATGTATCTTGCTGTTCTTCCTATGGGGTTGCAAACCCCTTCAGCTCCTTCAGTCCTTGCCCTACCTACTCCACTGGGGTCCCTGCACTCAGACCGATGTTTGGCTGTGAGAGACTGCATCTGTATTGGTCAGGCTCTGGCAGAGCCTCTCAGGAGACAGCTGTATCAGGCTCCTCTCAGCAAGCACTTCTTGGCATCAACAATAGTGCCTGGGTTTGGTTTATGCAGATGTGATGTATCCCGAGGTGGGGCAGTCTTTGGATGGCCTTTCCTTCAGTCTCCTTTTAGGCAAGAGCAACTCTGGGTTAAAATTTTTGAGATAGATTGGTGGCCCCCATTCTTGATCTGGGGAGGATGGGGGGGGCAGAGGTCCCAGGGGCTAAACCACCAACCAAAGAGTACACATGGAGGGACTCATGGCTCCAGCTGCATATGTAGCAGAGGATGGCCTTATCTGGCATCAATTGGAGGGGTGGCCCTTGGTCCTGTGGAAGCTGGATGCCCCAGCCTAGGGGAATGAGTGGGTGGATGGGGGAGCACCTTCATAGAAGCAAGGGGGGATAGAATAAGGGGTTTGCAGAGGGGAAACCGGGAATGGGAATAACATTTGAAATGTAAATAAATAAAATAACCAATACAAAAAAATGTGTCTTTGGGGTCTCCAAAGCCCACTCCTGTCTCCGTGGCTAGCTCTTCCTTCTGCCTTCACACCTGAATGTAGAACTCTCAACTACCATGTCTGCCCCAAGTGTTGCCAGGCTTTCTACTGTGGACTAAACCTCTGAAACTATAAGCAAGCCCAGACTAAATGTTTCGCTTTATAAGAGTTGCCAAGGTCATAGTGTCTCTTCACAACCATGGACCACGGAGGAAGCCAGGGAGCTAGTCAGTAAGCGGCCTCCCTCTGCAGTTTCTGCTCCAGTTCCTGCCTCCCGGCTCCTGCCTTGAGTTCTGCCCTGGCTTCCTGTGATGATGGGCTGTAATTTGTAAGCCAAATAAACCCTCTTTCCCCCAGGTTTATTTGGTTCAGTGTTTTATCACAACGGAGAAACAAACTAAAACAGACGTTAGGAACGGTTGTGTTCTGGTGGACTTGAACATACTGCTTTTAGGGAGGTTCGCGGCAGGATTTTGGAACTTGGGGTGGAGAGGCCATGGAGTGTTCAGAGCTTAAACAGCTCTTCTGTGGGATGGTTGGAAGACTATAATGCTGTAATCAGGGCATAGGATGGGGATGTGATGTTTTAGCCCTCTGATGCTCTCAAAGATTCTACCAGGGCTGTTTGAGTGATATATTGAATCAAGAGTCTATGGTTTCTGGTCAGCTGTGGCCAAAGAATGAGCCCTGATCAGCAAGAGACAAGCACCACTGGTGTGATAATCTTTGCTTTACTAGGACAATTTGTGCTGGTCAGGTGGGGCTGAAGAATTAGCTGTGATTAATAAGAGGTAATTATCCCTGAGGTGGAATCCTCTGGGGAATGCCTTCTCAGGGTCATTACAGAGGGTTAGTCTATGACCATGTCCAGGAGCATGGCAGCAGGCAAGCAGGCAGGCACAGTGCTAGAGAAGTAGCTAAGAGCTCACATTTGATCCACAGACACCAGACAGTGGGCCGGAGAGCTAACTGGTGTGGTGTGGGCTAGTAAAACCTCAACGCCCAAGTGACACACCTCCTTCAGCAAGACCACACCCCCCAATCCTTCCCAGACAGGAAGACAGCCAGTGGGCAGGTATCCAGATGTGCCAGCGTCCGTGGACCATTCTCACTCAAAGCGGCGTGCTCCACTCTCTGGCCTTCGTAGGTTTGCAGTCATGTCATAATGCAAAATACATTTCAACCGCAAAAGTCTCTATGGCCTTTCACAGTTTCAACACAGTGCATAAGTCCGAAAGCCAACATCTCTTCGTTCTATCCTCCTGTAAAATCAAGAACGCAAACTACATACTTCCAACATGTTGTGGTACAGGATATACATTACTGTTCCAAAGGTGAGGTGAGGGAGCGCTGTGAGGAAATGCTGGACCAAAGCAGGACGGAAACCCAGCAGGGCCAACTCTAAATCCTGTAGTTCTTTGCCCAATGTCAAAGAGCTTACATAGCTGTTTCCTGCCAGCTTTGCTAATATGTCTCTCTCTTGGGCTGTTTCCACCCTGTTTAAAGCTCTCCCTAGTAGCTAAGAATAGCACCAGATCTTACTTAAAACCTACAGCAACATCTCCCCCCACTTTTCTATAACCCACCTACCCGTGTCCCACCAATGTGTTTGCTAAACATTTTGATTTATGACTTTCTTTGTTCTCTAACAAAAATCTCATATAAACATTTCCACAGTGGGACACAACGTTTTGGAAAAACTAAATATGTGTTCCTCATCCAGGCTTCAGAATAATCCGTTTCATATCCCCTTTGAAGTGAAAGGTGTGGTTTTGCATCTACACAGGACATAAAACAACCAGAATTCACATCGTCGTCTGTTACCTTGGGAAATGCACAGGGCAGCTTCTTAGTATGCCACACACGGGCTTTGCCCCATCTTCTGTCCACTCCAATATCCACTGCTGAGATCTGCCTTTGAGAAATGAGAGCAGAGCCCACAGAGACCTGCACACTTCGTCCAGAATAACTTCCCAAAGCGGGAAAGTCCAGATGTTTATCACAGGTGAGTGAGTGAAGACTCTGTGGTCAGTGACACACAGGGCTCTGGTCAGTGGTTCACCAGGTCTGAGCGGGATGGGCACAAGCTGAGGCCCAGCCAAAGATGGCTTCAAACACAGATGAACACCCCACTGGTTCTACTCTTCGGAAGTGTTTTATAGTGCAACATGAGCTGGGGCCAGGGTGGGATGCTGACCACAGAGCCGCCTTTGAAAGAGAGGTGAACTGGCCAGCAGGGAGCTGCAGGCGGGGCTGAGGAGGTTGCAGAAGATGTTTCCTGTTCAGAAGTCGGGCATCCCCTAGGGAAGCCGGCTTTCTCATTTCTAATTCAGAGCCTGTACAGGAACTCCTAATAATGGTTCTTGATGGAGAGAAATGTTATTCTATTAACATATTTGCATGATAATGGGAACTTCAGGCCTTATTGGGGAAATTCCAGCCCCAGGGAAGGCAGTTAAGCCAGGAACTTGGAGAATTTGAGGCTTGCTGAACTTGACAAAAGTCACCGGATCATCAGAAAAGGTGACACAGAGGCAAGGTCTGTGCTCACTTGCTAGGAAGCCATAGTCATATGCTTCCCACCAGCCCTCCCGAGGCCAAAACAAACTCCCTAGAGAAAGGCAACACAGCCGGCTTTTCTTCTGCTGACTGTGGGCAAGAGCGAAGATCCCGAAAGGGATAGAATTGCTTTTCTCTAATTTATTAATGCAAATAATAAATTTGGGGTACTCTCTGGTCTCAGCATAAAACGGAGAAATCTCGGTACTAGCAGGGAGCCCCAAAGCTTTCCAGGGCACTACGTGCTGCAGAAAAGACCACAAAATTGTTTGTCAATGTAAAAACATAGCTCTTACCTCAAAGGAAACGAGAGTTTCCTGAAACCATGAAGTGACCATGGTCTGGGAAAGAGGTAGGCAAGCATAGGGAATGGCTTAGCAGGCTGGGACTCCACTTGGTTTGGAATAATACACGTCCGTCTTCTAAGAACGACTTCAATAACCTAACATCTTCATCTTATCTGCTGTACATACATATTCTTCTCCAAACAGTGTACCCAGCAACCTTCCGGCAACATAGGACCACCACCTGCACCAGCCTGCTCTAAGAATGGAATTCTACTCCTCTTAGTAACCTCTTGATAATATTGTTAGGCTGGAGGTTTGGGGACAAAGTCAAGATGGTCTTGGCCAAGAGCACCCTACCCTTTTCTTCTGACCATGAGCCCATGCTTTCAAAACACTGGATGAAGCCACCTCCCAGTTCCAGATTCCAAATTGACCACTGGACTTAAGACCCACCTACAGGGCCCTAAACTCACCTTCACCTCACAGCTCCCTTGACTTTCCTTTAAGAAGCCTTTCCCCCCAGCCCAGCCTTGCCACTCCACTGGCCCTCTCCTGTCAGGTCAGTGAACCTGCTGCCTGAGAGCTGCCCCATAAACCTGCCTTTTCACAGTAAATTCAACTCAATTTTATTTATTATTATGTCGGTGGGAGAAGCCATCCAAATATACTTTTCCACTTAAATGCATCCCAAGACATTTTCAGAACCAAGGGAGATGGGCCTCTGTGTCTTAGAGCCAGTAGGATGCAAGTTCAGTGTGTCAGACCGCGTCCTCTAAGTGGAGTTTGGGGAGAGTCCTTGATTGACAATCCTATGTGTATATATGGTTCTGTGTGTACACGATAAAAGGAGATGGCCCACGGAAGGCGTCTTAGAATCTATCCGTTTGCTCTAATGTAATACAAAAGCAGCTAAGGGGATATGGATTTAACTCAGCTCACAGTTCCAGGACACAGCCCTTCACTGCAGAGAAGCCAAGGTGAGAACTCATACGCTGTGTCCATCAAGAGCAGAGGGAGGAAAGGCTCAGGTATGATCCGTGCAGAGCTCAGTTTCCCGAGCTTTGCTCAGCCCAGGGAATGGTGACGCCCACAGTCAGGATGGGTTTTCCAACCTCAACCAACTCCATTAAAAAGAGTCCCTCATCGGGATGCTCTCTCCATGAGGTTCTCAGTACGTCAGCCTGACAGCAGGAGACATGCACAGTGAGCAGATGCTTACACAATCCTAGTTTGTCCAACAAAACAGAGAGCCTTGTGAGCAACCCAAGTGTCTCTCCCCTTGGACTCTGAAAAGGAGGTCCAAGTAGTAACCGGGGCTGTAAGGCTCCCTGACTCGTGGCCTCTGCCTCTGCACAGAGCACTTCTTCTTTCTGCCCTTCACTTTGCTTTGAATAAGTTTCCCTCCCCACTTTGCAATCTGGGCGAGCCCTTATTCCAGTTCTTTAATAGAAAGCGAGGAACTTCGAAATCCCTGGCCCAGACCTCACCCATGGGTAACAAGAACAGACTCAGGTTACCCTCAATGCCTCGTTCTGACACAGCTGCAGTGCCGTAAAATTTTCTCAGGAGCAGAGGAGGGGAAGTAACAGATCACAGCGACTTTCAAATACGTGGCTGGGAGCCGCAGCTAGGTAGGTCGCAGCCAAGCGCTGACAAGCTTACAGTTCCCTTTTTCTGTTATCCTTCTTTAGGATACTGGTCAGAACCTAAGTATTCTTTCTCTGGTAATTTGGGATTTGAACTTTTTTTTTTTTCTCTATGGGGCTGGAGAGGTGGTTCAGTGGTTAAGAGCACTGGCTGCTCTTCCAGAGGACTCATGTCGATGCCAGCACCCAGGCAGTGGCTCAGAACCATCTGTAACTCCAGTCTTAGGAGATCTGACTCCCCCTCCTAGCCTTTGGGGGCATTGCACAAATATACACGATGACAAAACTCCCACGAACACAAATTAATAGTTTTTTTTTTTTTAAAGTAAACCTTTTTCTTTGAATCTGGGTTGCTGGGAGGGGTATGATAGCATGAGCTGGTGGGAGGGCTGGTGAGTGAAGTTATGATGTCATGGGCTGCTGGGAGGGGTATAATGTCACGATCTCCGAGTAGAGTGGTCCATCTGAAGTGTAGAAAGGTCACCGCCTCTGCCTTCTAGTGCCATTACTGTCAGGAGAGGACTCGGCTGGAGGAGGTGATACATCGGACATGACACAATCCGTTATTGTCTTTGCGTGTGTTGAGATCATGTGAGGTCTGTGTGAGCCCCAGGGGATCAGGGATTCTCACGGGATTCTCCCCTCTATCCCCAGGACCAACTGACCTTTAGTTTGAAGAGGAATCAAGGGCTGGTGCATTCTGGGACTTTGGGAGGATGCTGTGACTTAATCATGAACAGTTGCCCTGCTGGCCAAGGGTGACCAGTATGGGAACTGGGCAAGGCACCTTGCCACACTGCACCTGAGCTCCTTGGTTCCAGTGCTTCAGAGACCCCTCATATCATTGGTTATGTGGGTCACAGGCTGAAGCTCTCACAGTGTGGCCATGGCAGCAAGCTGTGAGGACCTTGGCTCACACCAGGGCGGGGCTGCTTCAGATCATCTTTCTGAGGAACAGCAGTAAGCCACAGTGTTGAGATTTACTGATTATAAGGAGGGAGACGTGCTGGGAGCTTCCTGCTGACGTCATCATTGCCAGCAGGCATTGGGGGAGGAAGGTAACTCAGATCTGGGAGTCACTTTCTGCCTCGCCCACATCGAGTGGACAGAGGCTCAGGCATCAGATGTGCTGGATTCAGACAGTGCGCTTGGGTTGGATGGAAGCTTGGGACCTCAACCTTCCAGAGAAGACTCCATCCATACCCTAGCCAGGCAGGAAAGCCAGGACAGAGGGCAAAGGGCAGAGGGAGGTTGTGACCTTCCCACAAAAGTCTGCTTTTAATGCTCTTAAAGAAGCTGTCCCCCTTCTTTTTTTTTTTAAGTCATCAAAATAATTTTTTTTTATTATTTTCTTTATTTACATTTCAAATGCAGAGGCTATCCTTCTAAAGGGAGGGAGAAAACCTAGTGTAGAAGGGTTTACACGAAAGAGGAGAGTCACACCCCAGGGAGCTCAGAGTGTTGGAGATTTTATCACAGTGTGGAGGAAGCTTTCGCGGACTCTAGGAAGTTAGTTGTGGTTTATGTCCTATGGGTTTTGGGGAAAGGCAGAGACCAGTTCCACAGAGGTCACTTCAATTTTTCATCAGCTTAGAGGATACTCTGGAGACAGGAGGCTGCCTTCTGGCCTCACATCTGCAGACTCCTCACCTTTCACTGATGCTAAGATCACCTGAGTGACGCCCGATGCCAGTGCCACCGAGAGGAGAGTGAACAAGCCCCGCTTTTCCCGGGCTTGCATTTCAGACATGGAAGTGACCCCAAAGGCCAGTGAGAGCAGGTGGTCAAGCCCTCCTCCGCTGCTTAGCAGTCAAAGCCCAGAGAACTTCTTCCAGGAGCCAGGTCCAGGGTTAGAGCCAATCCATCTCACCAATCACTGTGCCTGGGCATGACCATCCAAAGTTTCAAGCCAGGATCTTGTAATGTTGATGGTGCTCGCAGTGTGGATGATGCTCCTGTGAGCGGGCAGCTGTTGATGATCTAATTGTAGTTGATGTTATTGTGGAGGTTGTGGTGGTAACAGTTGTTGTGGTTCTGGACATGGTGATGGCTGAGGTATGGTTGTGCTGTTTGGTGTTGTAGTAGGTATTGTTACTGTTGTGGTACTAACAATATTATAATAGTTAGAGTTGTCATGGTGGGTCTTGATGATGGCTGTTATCAGAGAGATGGTGGTTGTCATTACTGTGGTGTTGATGATGGTGATGGTGTATCATGGTGTTATTGCTATTGTCTTGATGATGTCATAGAGAGGAGGTGGATGGTGTAGTTACAGTTGATGATGTCATGGTGGTGGTCAATGTGGTAGTGCTGATGGATGAAGACGTTGTGTTTGTTACTATTACAGTTGCGATGTCATGATGGCTGCTATGTGTTGACGCTGTGGTTGTGGAGATGGATGTGGTTGTGGTGATGTCGTGGTGGTGGTAATGGTTGATATCATGGTTGTTATTGCAGTTGTTGGTGATGACATCATGGCTGAGGAAGTAGAAATTGTGGTTGTAGTGTGCGATGGTGTTGTGGTAGCCATCATGGTGACGATGGTTAATGATGCAATTGTGGTCGTTACTATGGTTCTTGTAGACATGGTTGTGTTATGTGATGACATCATGATGGTAGTTTTTGCTGTGGTTGTTACTGTGGTTGTTGGTATAGCTGAGGAAGAAGATGTCATGTTAGTGGTCTCTGATGATACTCTTGTGGTTGTTGGTGTTGTGGTTGTTATTGTGATTTCTGTTGACCATGGTATCTGATGACGTCACGGTGGTGTCTGTCACAGTGTCGGCTGATGTTGTGTGGTTGTTGGTGTTACTGCTGGGGAGGAGAATGTTGTAGTTGTGATGTTTTCTTGGCCCTTGGACCCTCTCTATGTTTTCAAGTTCTCCCACCGCAGTCCCTCCTTCAGCTATGCCTACTTCCTTTGATTATTAGTAGAGGAGTTAATTAAAGCAAGGAATTTCCAGAAACCCCGCAAATCCCAGGGCGCCATCAAACACCCGGCCCCTGTCATTTACCGCACTTTCTGTTTACAGGCGATGATCCAGCATTCAATCTTTGTGACAATGTTCCAATCCTAGCCAATTTAAATAATCTGCCAGTAAAAATTCCACCAGCCGCTCACAAACACTTCACGAGTCTGAATATATAGCACCAACTGGATCTAATCATCGCTTTTGCTTGTTGAATCCTGTTGGGAGGAGAGGAGCGGCACGCAATGTCAGCATTGATTTGTCTCGCGAGTCCCCTGCTTGTGTGTGGCATCCCTGAACCTCCCGTTCCCTCTCCTAATTTCCCAATCATTTTATTTACTTGGAAACACTCTGCAGAGCAACTTCTGAGAGCAGCTTGGTTCCACAAGGCGCTCAGCTGAGGAGCTTCCCCAAGGACTCTTAATTTGCCAGCAAGCCATGGTCTTGGCACGAAGACTCTTAATTTGCCAGCAAGCCTTGCTCTTGGCACGTGGAGGCCTTGGTCTTGAGAAAACGGGAAGGTGAGTCTTGAATACTTGTGCTGCCATCCAGCTGTCAGCTGCTTGACCGCGGGGATGTGTGAGGTCACTGTTGACTGTCGGTTTCTTCATCAGTACTTTGGGGATTAAAATACCAGTCTGTAGGGCATCTTGGAGATTGCATGAGATCAGAACGATTTTAACTGCATGCATCTGTATGTGTAACGTGCAGGCATGTGTTTGCAGATGCAGGAGCCCACAGAGGTCAGAGGGTTGTATTGTCCTCGATCTGGAGTTTCAGCAACCCCGTGCTTCTCAGTGTGGATGCTGGGATTCAAACACGCTCTTAACCGCTGGCTCATCTCTCCATTCCCATAGACCTGAAGTTCTGAGTGTGAATCCCGACACACAAAAGCAACTGGCATCAGAGAAGGTGCCATCTTTTCTAGACCCACAGCAACCTATGTGGGTGCCTCTCTAAAGACATTTCCCACAACCTCCCTCTTCCCATGGGGTGTAGCCCGAGCAAAGACTCAGCTGTTGTCCTGAGGATCACAGTGACTGGCTGCGCTTGGTTATGGTTTTTTCCCGTCTCTCTCCATATCTATGTGTGTCTATAGCTCTCAGCTGGGCAGGGCGGAACTGTCTGTCTTTCTAGCTCTGCAGTCCTAGCATCTGGCCATGTTGAATGCTGACCCATGAGGGGGTCCTCCCAGTTGGGAGCTATCTTGGGTTGAATTGAGTCTCCCCAAAACATATGTTCAAGTCTCCGGCTCCAGGTTTGAGCATGCAACTTTGTTTAGATGAAGAATTACTACAGAGTCAGCAAGTGCAAACAATTCTTTTAATTGTCAGCGAGACACAATATGGGCACACCTGAGAAGAGAATCTCAGGGAGGGATCTGGCCTGTCTGTTGGGGATTGTCTTGATTACTTCATTGATAAGGGGGGATCTTGTAGATGGCACCATTCCCTAGCCAGGGTGCCCTGAACCCTTTAAATGAAGAGATTGAGCTGATCAATGACAGACATATGCATATCCATTCCCTCTCTGCTCTTGGGTATTGTGATGGTTTATATATGCTTTGACCAGTGAGTGGCACTCTTAGGAAGTGTGGCCTTGTTGGAGTAGGTGTGACACTGTGAGCGTGGGCTTTAAGACCCTCATCCTAGCTGTCTGGAAGTCAATATTCTGCCAGCAGCCTTCAGATGAAGATGCAGAACTCTCAGCTCTCCTGCACCATGCCTGCCTGCATGCTGCCGTGCTTCTAGTCTTGCTGATAATGGAGTGAACCTCTGAACCTGTAATCCAGACCCAGTCAAATGTTGTCCTTAAAAGAATTGCCTTGGTCATGGTGTCTGCTCACAGCAATGGAAACCCTGAGACAGATATGATGGGACTCTTTTCCTTGGGTTCCTCTCTTGACTGCTTTGCAATGACAACAATTGTAAAATTAAATAAAATTAAATAAACCTTTTTTTTTTTACTCTAAGTTGATTTTTGTCAGAGTGTTTTATTATAGCAGCAGAAATGCACCTGAGACATGGAGCTAGGGTGTGACCCCGTGACTCTCTCTGCTCTAATCCACTGGGACTGGTACCTTTATCAAAAGGCAAAGTTTGGTGCAAAGACACTCACAGGTATGGACTTGGAAAGGCTCCAAAGGTGGAGATGGCTGGATCTGAAGTGACAGGGAAGGCTGCCTCCGGCCCAGACCCATGGTGGCATGTGGATCTGAGGTGCTGAGGTGGGGTGGGGGGGTTCCCAGGCTCCTCACTCAGCACTTCAGTTTGTGGTGGTCACTTCCCCTCCCCCCAGGGCTCAGGAGCCATCTAGTGCTTTAGTCCTCAGGCCTGAACCGGAAGAGTCCCACACAGGATGCTTACCCAGCTCTGGATCCAAAGAGCCGCTCACCCGGGGTGGTGAGCTCCCCTAAAGCGGTAATGTTGTGAAAGAGCCAGCATGGGAGCAATTTGCAGCAATAAGCCTTTGCCACCTGCCATCTCCCTCTGCAGAGGCTTAAAATATGGCAGAGACTCATTTCATGGGAAAGATGATAGCGGGCCCAGGGCTGGAGGAAACTGGGACCTTGGAACAAGATCCGTCTTCATCAGAATCAACGCGTTTGAAAGAGAAGTGTTTCTGGTTCTATGAAGAATATTTGCATATTTTTCAAATTCTTAACAGAGAAAAATTTCGAGGTGTCAGGCTAGGAGCCCTCAAGACAGCTGCTATTCCCTTCAAAATAAACGAGAGGTGTCATTTTTAATGAAAGGAGAGAAAGGATGTCTCTAATCCCCAGCTGCTCCCCCCTCCCTTACGCTGGGAGTGGGTCTGTCTGCTGCCTTGGAACAGGGATCGGAAACCAGGCCTGAAACTTTTCTGGTCTTCTCGGGCCTTCCTGGCTCCATGGGCGAGACAGATCTCCGATAGATCTCTGTGACAAGGGGCACTCAAGGATCAACTCCGAGATCTGTCCATGGACATCAGTAGCATACAGAGGGCTGTGCCTCCTCTGGAGGAGGCAGAGGGCATAGGAGGGGCATCAGGACTCCCTGATGGGAGCTCTCTATGTCTGTGCAAAAGAGGAAAAGTCTGGAGATCCAATCCATGCAGCACTGAGCTCACCCATCTGAGCATGGCCCTGCTGGGATGTCGTGGGCTGGAGGGAGACAACAGGTTGGTCTCACAGAGGTGACAACCGACATCCCCCAGGGAGGGAAGTGACCCACAGAGCACTTGTGCTGACCCTGCCTCCCTCGAGTACCCCGGCCTGTGTGTCTCATACAGGACCACCAGAGGAGCTTTCAAAAGGTTGTTCCTGTACACCAGCCAATGGTAAGCGGGTCGATTTTATTTCCTTGCCTTGTGGTGAAACTTACGGCAGGCAGCATTTGAACATGGCCCCGGAGAGTCCCAGCCCCTGGCTTGTATGTCCTCTCACTGAAGGTGGCGGGTCTAACCTAATCAGGTAGCCCTTTTAAAGAGGATCCGAGGCAGACAGCGTACAAAGTTCCAGAGACCGAATCACATGAGGTAGACCCACAGGCGGCCGTGTTTCTCCCATCACTCATACCTGGCATCATCATCAAGCCAAGAACCAATCACCAGTCAGGACGTAGGCTCTAGGGGAGATCCTGTAGATCTGCAATGGCTTATCATTATACCCATAGATTACCAAATCTCTCAACCCTTAGCAGTTAGCACAGACACCCACAAACAGTCAACGTGCAGAGAAGAGAGCTGCTTGGCCTTAAAAAGGAAGTCTGTTCCACACACCGTTTTTCTCCCTCATGGCAGAAGATGGGTCAGAAAGGGGGAGGTAGAGACAGTGGATGATGAGAAGGAGACCGTATTTTTCTGACGCATCGGGGCAGCTGCATACAGGCAGTCACAGTGGCAGTGACTACCGACATAAGACCTGTGTGAGCCCAAGCCAAATAGACCCCAGCGTGGAGAGGGGAGGAACGTGAGGGTTCGCCCTTAGCTGCTAGAAGGGGAAGGGTTCAGTTTCTCAAAGCTCTGTCCACCACACTCCAGGGGATCACCACACACCCAAGAGGATGTGTACAGGAAGCACTAATTGGGTTTGATGGGTTTACCAAACAAATTTGGGTGAATGATGAAGAATCTAGATCTGGGATGAGTTGTGGGTGGGGTTGAATACGGCCAAATATGATCAATAAATTGAGTATTTTGTGTGAGAGCTGACCTTTTCTACACAATGTCTTGGTTAGGGTTTCACTGCTGTGAAGAGACACCATGACTAAGGCAGCTCTTATAAAGGAAAACATTAGTTGGGGCTGGCTCAAAGTTTCAGAAGTTCAGACTGTTGACATCATGGTGGGAAGCAAGAAAGCATGCAGGCAGACATGGTGGTGGAGCAGAAACTGAGAGTTCCACATTTTGATCCAAAGGCAACTAGGAGGAAATGACCACACTGGGTGCAGCTTGAGCACAGGAGACCTCAAAGCCTGCTTCCACCACAGAGACACACTGCTTCCAACAAGGCCCTACCCCCCACGGGCCAAGCATTCAAGCCCATAAGTCTACGGGGGTCATACCTATTCCAACCACCATAGACCCTGTCTCTAAAATAAATAGATTGTATGACATTCTCAGAGAACTAATAAGAAGTGAGGAAAGCTATTTCTTGCTTTGCAAAGAATCCCATGCTTCATGGGAAGAAGAAACCCAAATATCCACTGTGGACTCAGACACTGCAGCAGCAGCCGTGAAAGATGCTGAGGGGAGCCCAGCTCACCCAGAGCTAGGCCACTGACCTGCAGACTCTGATGAGGGTAGGCAAGCAATGGTGCTGTAACCCCTAAGTGCATGGCATCGCGCAAGGGCACCAGGACATTCACTCATGTGAGGGAGTGGTGCAGAGCTGGGCAAATGGAATGGGTGGGCCTGTCTGACCACCCTGGTGTCACAAATCTTCCTTCCAGTGTTTGCTGGGGGTGTCGTACTCTAGAGACAGTCTTTTGTGCTATACTGCTGAAGAACTCACATCTCCCTATGACAACCGTGCAGCTGTGGTTTGCCCCTCTGAAGTTGAGAGCAATTGAAGGCAGGACTGGTTTCCTTGCTTTTGCCCTGGTGCCACCCCCGCCTCCAGGAACCACTCACAGGAGCCTCGAGAGTTCACGGGTTCAGTGGCAGGTCCCGGAAGCCACCTCTCACGTGCCATGCCCATAGTTCTGGTGACACACATCTCTCTTAAGCTCAATCAAAGACTTATGCCACACAGACCTAACTTGGCCCAGTCATTGGATAATATGGCCACATGATTTTCTGCAGCTTGGACTCTGGGGGTAAGAGCCCCTCCCAGTTTGAAGTGGAAAACACCAAGTCACTAAACTTGGCCATCCTTGTCTTAGCTCTGAATTTTCTTAGCGATAGAACTGGGTTCTCCTTCTGTGACCTTAACTCTGGCTCTAGCTCCATGGAGGGAGTCATGGACTGGCTGGATTCGGGGTGGTCTTCCTCCACCATTGGGAGGAATGACTCCCCCGGAAGCATCAAGGCTGGTATTGTCTGTGAAGTCCTCAGGATGCCGCCCAGTGTGCCTGATAGATCACAGCAACATCTTTCCCTTGCACATAGCACCCAGAAGGGATATGTACTGACTCCATGCGGAGGCTGAGAAGGGCAGAAAGGAAGCAGGTCACTACACTCTCTTGAATCAGCGTGGGATTCAGGGTCACCCCAAATGTCCTATCTCCTTATGTTTCCTTCTCCTGCAGCCCTGAACTCTTCCCAAATCCCAAACACTATTGGGGATTCAAGTCTCTTCAACTTCCATGTGCCCAACTGCTAAAGTTAGGTCTAATTAGCCAGTCTTAATTGATATTAAGATAAATAACTTTTCAAATGATTTCCCCCACACCCCCGTGAGATGGAGACTTGTCGGAGGGCAGCCATCCCTAATTTAAATCAATGAATTAAAGCAAATGTGATTTAGTGGTTGCCGAAAGGAGAGGGAAATTTTTAATTCACTAATCAACTCATCCGTGTTGATGGTGGGGGAAAATTCTAAAACACATTAATCAGCTGGGGACAGAATCGTTCAGATGGCACGGTGTTGTCAGGCCCATAAGTAAGCAGGGTCTAAGACCCAGCAAGTCCTGGGGGTCTGGATCCCCGCAGCCGCAGCTCCCTCCCCCCTTACCACTCTCCCTCACACTTACAGAGGCTGGTCCTAGGGCTGGAGGCATGGCTCTGGAGTTAAGAACACTGACTGCTCTTCCAGAGGACCAGAGTTCAGTTCCCAACAACTGTGTTGGGCAGCTTACAACCACCTCTAATTTCAGCTCCAGGGGACCGGATATCCTCTTCTGGGCTCATGCACGTACCAACTCAACACGTAAATAAAAACAAGATAAAATAAATTGTGAAAGAAAATGTCAATCAATCTTCAAGCATGATACCCACTGTTTGTAAAAACCAGAGCTCATGTGACCAGTGAATGGCTTAACAGGTTACCATCCTTACTGCACGAACCTGATGACCTGTGTTCGATTCGATCCTTGACTTCATTGGTGGGAAGAGAGTAGTGACTCCTGAGAGGGGTTCTCTGACTGCCACATACACTAAAGCACATGCACAACTGATTTATGTCGATACACACCATAAGTGCGCACACATTTTTTTTTTTTTTTTTAGCGACATGGTTCAGCTAGTAAAGGCACTTGCTGATGACCTAAGTTGTGTGATTCCCAGAGACCTTGGAGACCCACGAGGTAGAGAGAGAAAGAGAGGGCTGAATCCCACAAGCATGTGCACACACACACACACATGCATGCATACACACACACACACGCATGCATGCATACACACACACACACATGAATGCATACACACACACACACATGAATGCATACACACACACACATGAATGCATACACACACACACACACACACACACAAAGGGGCCAGTGAGATGGCCCAGTGAGTAAAAGTTCTTGCTGCCAAGTCTGAGGCCTTACGCTGGAGCCCAGGATCCAGTCAGTGGAAGGAAAGAGCTGACTTCTGCAGCATGTCCCCTCATCCTTGTCCCCAACAGACAAAATAAATAATAAAAAGTACCGAAGAGCAGAGGTGGACACGGCTGCCACCTTCCTAAGCAGACTGCCTCACTTCTCATTTTAAATCCCTGCTGAAGTCAGAGAGTGAGTTTCTAAAATATATCAAACTAATTTTTTCTTTCTGCCCTAGCTCTGACAGAGACGAGGCACGTGAAGCTGCAGACGTCGGTGAGGGAGCAAGATGTGGAGAGACAACCCGTATCCTGCTGCACGAGCTGGTCAGACCGCAGAGGCAGAGGCATAGCGCACACCCCACACGTGGGCTGGGTGCTGTGTGACAACCACGGTGTTAGGTGCCTGCTGCTTGTTCTTCATGTTTATGCTGTCTCTCTTGGTTTTCCGAAAATGGCACTGTAGTCTGTAGATTCCCTGCCTGATGCAAGTCTCAGAAAGTGAGAGAAGACTGGATCCATTACAGATTTTTCTTTTGTAAGCCACAAAACTTGACACAAACTGTCTGAAGCAAAAATAGGAATTTATTGGCTCACGCGGTGGCAAACATTGGGATGAATTCAGCTGAAGGCAGAACCGCAACGGAGAGAAGCTGAAGGAGCTCTCGCACATTCTGGGCTTAGCTCTGCCTTCCTCTGCCATCAGCTCCGAGAGCTCCGCAGCTTCCCAGAACACAGGCAGGGGCATGAGCCAGCTCAGGCTTCCACAGGCTTCCACTGCAAGAATAAGAAGGGTCTTTTCTAGAATTCCAGCTTTAAGTTCCTTGGTCCCTGGAGTGTCTGCTCTGCGTGTGAGAACAAGTGAGTGGTTTGACCAGTCTGCATCGTGGCTCTGGGTCCCGAGGTCATTGTGCTAAATCCTCCAAACCTCATCTATAGAAAAGTCTGGTACGTGCCATCCCACGTGCCACGTGGCTTCCAGAAGCTTAAGGGGATTAGAGCAAGCAGAGAGGAGCAGATGACAGCCGGAGCCCAGAAGACACTGGCCGTGAGACCCCGTCTACCCTGAGTCAGATGACCAGAGAAGAACTTGCAGCTGCCACTGGAGCTGGACTCCGGAGTTGAGCGGGTCATCTGGACACAGATGGAAGAGGATGGAGCCAGGCTCGGTGTGTGCACACTCAGAGAGCTCGTATGTTATAGTGTGAGAGGGACGGGGTCTGGGGTCCGGCTGCCTTCCTGCTGCTTCTCAGGTACTTCTGACACTGGCTGGCATCAGTTGTGTATACTCACATAAAAAACCAGCCCTCAGTCCTCTGTCAGGGCAGAGCCCTCCAGAGGGAACCCAAAGGCCATGCTCACCTCTGTGTTACCTGGTAAGAAACACAGCTTCATGCTCTAAACATTCCATGCCAGGGATGTTACCAAGGCTGAGCTCTGTATCCTGTGTGCCCTATAGCACCTGGCACAGGAGCCAGTACACTACCCTAGGCTCAGGGATTGCCCACGGCAGAGGCTGAAGCCTTTAGCATTGGCTGCCTCACCTTTACCCTGACCTGGGTGGCAGTGTGAACTTTGACCTGGGTGACTTGAGAAGTCAGGATGTGGCTCTCTGGTCCTGATGTCTGCCAGCCAGGGAGGGAGGCTAGACAGCTTCTCCAGCACTCATTCTCCCAGTCACTGGAAGAGAAACTTGACCCTGCTTCGCCAAGCTGTGCGAATATAGAGATGAGATGTGTGCCATCTTATGGGGATATCGGAGGTGAAGTGTTTTGCTGGATAAGCAACAAAACATTACAACGTGGGTATGCTCTGAGTGTGCAAAATTTCACACATCTCAAAACTCTAGTTAGGAATAATCCTGACCTATTTGTTCATTTATTCATTTATCATTCATTCATTCATTTATCATTCATTCATTCATCATTGATGCATTCATCATTCATTCATTCATTCATTCATTCATTCAAATGGCAGCTTCTGTCTTTCCAGATGCTGGGCCACACGCAGATCTCGTTTATGCTCCAACCATGCATGGAAATCTGACCCCTGTTCTGAACTTTATTACGAATTAGCTTGAAAGTCTGTCCCCACTGAGGGCTTCAAATGCAAGGCAAGGATGTATGCTCCGAAACAAGCCACACGAAACCATTTCCAAGTTCCCAACCATGGGTCTGACAGGAGACCCCAGAGCTCAGCACCCACAGCCCTTCTCACAGAAGCTTCGGAAGGTGAGCCCCAGACCTCTGACAACCGGGCGCTTCTTCAGCTGGGACCCCCCAGTGGCCTTCGGTCCCACCCACGGTCTGGAGTATCTCAGAGTGGGTCCATGGCTCTTCCTGCAGTATCTCCCCTCTAGATGCTTCCATGACTGGTTCCAGCATCTCTTAGTGGCTCAGACTAAGCACACCAAGCCTTAGCTTCCCCAGTGTCAGCAGGAAGTCTCCCCCCCCCAAAGGTCAGCCCACGTGGATGTTAGCTGGACTCTGCCCAAGTGAGCGAGCTATCTCCATAGCCCTCATGTTCACCCAAAGGATGACTGTGAGGGTCAAGTTATATATTTCCTGTAAAAGTCCTCTGTAGGCTACAGGGTTCCACATCTCCTCCCACCTTGCCTGTTTCATCCCTGGTAACAGCAGGCCACAGACTGTTCCCAGCTGCAATCCAAGAGAAGGTGCTTACAACCACCCCGCCATGTGCTCATCCCTGGACAGATCTCCTGTTTTCAGAACTTCGTTTCCTGTCCGTTGAAAAGGAAATACCAAAAATGCCACTCCAAACTTTGGACGATAGGGAGGATTTTCCCGGGCCTCGGCAGTAGGGCCTTATGCTCATTTCCTGGTGAACCAATTGTCTGAGTTACATAAGGCAGTATGAGCTCGGAGCTCATTAAACCAGGCTCGCTAGACATTATGAGACAAAGCCCTTACTGAGGAGTCAGCCGAACAGAACAGGGAGCCACAGCCTTCGTCCTCTGACAGACCAACACTCCCTAGTGAGCCACCAAGTCCCTGAGGAGTGGCATTCCGTCTCGTCTCTGTTGTCAGCTGCATGCTGTGACTGATCAAGCAGATGCCTGCCTCACAGACAGTCCTTCACTGCCTGGGGGCTGGAGGCTCTCTCTCTGTCACTTAGTGGCAGCATAACACACCAAGGGACCAGTAATGACCACCCTGCATTCTAATCCCTTCCTAGCCAAATGTGTTGTCAAAGAGACACAGATCTTAAGGAGCCTTACAGCAGATGTAAGATGGTACAGAAGGAGCTCGTGCCTGTGGGGTTCGCAGACTGCTGGCAATCAGGCACTCCAGGTGGCTTCCTCCCGAGGGCAATGCTGAGATAGGACTTGTTCCTTAACACATGACTGAGAAGTTCATCCACAGCGTGTAAACTGAGGCAGATCCAGCTGCAGCAGCCTGTCACCTCAGTGTGTCACAATCGTGCACGAACCCAGAGAAGACTCAGAATGTCATCAGAGATCCGACTTCATCTTTAGCTAGGGTATGTTCATCCTGAGAATACAGGAACCTTGAGGCCCTCCGGGGAGCTGGCCCCTCTGAACTTCTGGCTATGGGAAGTTTGTTGATGGTGTTTGGTCATGAAGGAGGTACCCACCAGAGAACAGGCATCTCCATGGTGTTCTAAGACCACTCTGTGCCTGTGAGCCTCCCTCTACACGGTCCTCTTATGTCCAGGCTTAGGTGGTTCAGAGGCAGAGACAAGGATGTGGATGCTCTCTCTCCCAGCCTCTGTATCATCTGGTATGGAGATGGATGGAGACTAAACGGATAGATAGATCTTTCCATATCTTCAGTAACATCTATGCGTCTGCAGCCAGATCTCTAGCCATGTGTCTTTATATCTACTGCACAGCCAGATGGATAGCTGCATTTCCATCTTAGTTTGGAGAGATGCATCTCTGCAGCTGTAGACACATCTACACAGACAGATTCATATCTACGAATGTAGACAGATGTGTGGCATAAAGGCAAAGATTCACTGGCTGTTAAGAGACTTTTCAAAGGAATGCTTCTGTGACTTATGGATGGCCACTGGGAAATGGGCAGGTGCTATCAGGGGGGTTATGCTGGTAACCCAGGCAGGGGGCTGTCCCCAGAGGGAACTTCTTCCTTCTTGGCTTGTTCTCCATCGTCCAACCTACTTTCTTATAGCACCCAGGACCACCTGCCTAGGAATGGCACCACCCACAGTGGACTCAGACCTCAATCATTACTCTGTGCCGTCAGACTTGCCCACAGGCCAATCTGATGGAGGCAGCTCCTCAGCTGACATTCCCTCTTCCAGGATGACTCTAGCTTGTGTCAAGCTGTCAAAAAAACCCACCAGCACATTAAGGATAATCTGTTGGAGTTGGAATCAAGTGATTCTAATGACATGTGCCACACACCTCCCTGTGGCATCCAGATTATCGGAATGAATTACTGTGGGTGAATTGCTGTGGGTGAATCAGTTGATAACACTGGTTAACCAAACTGTCCATAAATCTGACCATCACAGGAAGTGGATAGAAGATGTCTTAGGCTTCAAGATGGTGAGAAATGACAGAAAAAAAAAACTTATGAAGAAGTTTCTATCACCTCTTCAAAATCTTGAGGAAACCAGCCGCTTCCATGTTCTCAGTGTGCCCTGGGTGACCAAGGGTTGGCTCAGGAGACAGCCTGTGTACTGGTTTATATTCTAGCTTCTGAGGTTCCAGCTCCTTAGATGCTCTGCGGAGCAGAGGTGGGGATACTGAGTATCCAGGTGGAGCAGACACACTGTGAGCCCAGCTCTGTACTCTACACTGCTGGTCTGTGTGGTGCAGACACACTGAGCCCAGCTCTGTACTCTACACTGCTGGTCTGTGAGGTACAGACACACTGTGAGCCCAGCTCTGTACTCTACACTGCTGGTCTGTGAGGTACAGACACACTGTGAGCCCAGCTCTGTACTCTACCCCACTGGTCTGTGTGGTGCAGACACACTGTGAGCCCAGCTTTATACTTCACATTGCTGGTTTGTGTGGTGCAGACACACTGTGTGCCCAGCTCTGTACTCCACACTGCTGGTCTGTGTGGTGCAGACACATTGTGAGCCCAGCTCTGTACTCCACACTGCTGGTCTGTGTGGTGCAGACACGCTGTGAGCCCAGCTCTGTACTCTACACTGCTGGTCTGTGAGGTGCAGACACACTGTGAGCCCAGCTCTGTACTCCACCTTGCAAGGCTGGGTGGAGCAGACACTATGAGCCCAGCTGTTGCAGTCAACAAAGATGAAAAAGTTAAAGATCTGAAGATTGCTTTGCCATCAGACATGAAGATGCAGAGTTTGGACTTTGTCCAGTTGGTTTCCTGTCTTGCTTTGGGGATTATAGTTAAGTGACTGGATGACTCGCAGAAGACTTTGAACTTTGGACTTTTAACATTGTTGAGACTGCTATAGACTATGGGGACTTTGGAAGTTGGACTAAATGTATTTTGCATTATGGTATGTCTAGGTATGGCCCCTGTACTGGCTAGTTTTGTGTCAACTTGACACAGCTGGAGTTATCACGGAGAAAAGAGCTTTAGTTGGGGAAATGCCGCCACAAGATCCAGCTGTGGGGCATTTTCTCAATTAGTGATCAAGCGGGGCGGTTCCCTTGTGGGTGGGACCATCTTTGGACTGGGAGTCTTGGGTTCTATAAAAGAGCAGGCTGAGCAAGCCAGTGGAAGCAAGCCAGTAAGAAACATCCCTCCATGGCCTCTGCATCAGCTCCTGCTCCCTGACCTGCCTGAGTTCCAGTCCCGACTTCTTTCAGTGATGAACAGCAATATGGAAATGTAAGCTGAATAAACCCTTTCCTCCCCAACTTGCTTCTTGGTCACGATGTTTGTGCAGGAATAGAAACCCTGACTAAGATAGCCCCCTTAGACTCATGTGTTGAACAAGCCTATGGGGGGTCAGGGAGTGGAATGTCATGGTTTGAATAGTACCCAGGGAGAGGCACTATTAGGAGGTGTGGCCTTGTTGAAGTAGATGTGTCACTGTGGGCATGGGCTTTAAGACCCTCATCCTAGCTGCCTGGAAGTCAGTCTTCTGCTAGCAGCCTTCAGATGAAGATGGAGAACTCTCAGCTCCTCCTGCACCATGCCTGCCTGGATGCTGCCTGGATGATAATGAACTGAACCTCTGAACCTGTAAGCCGGCTCCAATGAAATGTTTTCCTTATAAGACTTGTCTTGGTCATGGTGTCTGTTCATAGCAGTAAAGCCCTAACTAAGACACCAGCTCTGTACTCCACCCTGCTGGGCTGTGTGAAGCAGACACACTGTGTGCATGTACCCCCTGGGGCTGGGCCAGGTCTATAACTAACCAATGAGGCAGAATAATTCGCAGAGGATAGAAAATGGGCATGCTACTCAAGAGGCAGACAGGGATGGCAGAAGCCCAAGATCCTCTGTAAGTCTGTTCTCAAGACTCAGGAGCCATGTTTGAGGAGGATGGCATCTCCTACGTGTGCCCCACCTTGTTGTGGAAGCAACAGGTCAGGCAGTTGCACCATGCATCAGCACCATGTGCCCCGTGGGTTCTAACCCGTGTGTGAAGGTCACTGGTAAGGGAAATGACTCGATTCACAGTTCTGTGCAGAATGGTCCCCAAAGCCATCGTCTTTGATTTCCTGACAAAGAAAAGATGGACGAGTACCTTCAGCCTTGTACAGTGGTCAACAGAGCCAGGACCTGAACCCAGGAACTCTGACTTCCACGTTTTCAATCCCTCTGTCATGACTTCCTTATGACCTCTGCACTTGACCAAATCCCAAACCACCACCTTGCCACAGAGAGAAGACGATGCTGAGTTGCCAATGGTGCCCTGTGAAGCGCGGGTCTGGTCACCTCTTGAGCTCTGTTTTACCTAAATAATAAACCCGAGGGGGCACAGTCTCCACGTTAGGCAGCCTCCGGCGAGCATGCGGCTTAGTGCGTGCCCCTTGAGGCTGTAAGTACTTTTTGCGAAAGGGAGGGGACCTTCTCTTCACCCCCTCAGATGCATCACCTCACGGTCGACTGCATCCGCCTCACTTGCGACCGAGGCCACGTTACCGAATCGCTCCACAGCACAGTAACTGGGATCGTTAGTGTAACATGGCTGCTGAGGTTCAGCAGAGCAGCGTTTCTAAATCACGTTTATTCCCGGCCATTTCCTCACAAGATTGGAGAGAAATCTCCCCGTTCTCTCTCCCATTTGCTCTTTGCTCATTCTAATGTGTCCTGGAACGGAGGTCCCGACGCTCTAAGGCAGAACCCGTCTGTGGCCTTGGTTGGTTAAAGCTTGCCACTCCTGTCCGGGTGCAAAGCCTCATGGTTAGAAGCCTCCATGGCCAAGCTGGGCCATCGGGCATCTCTGACGGGCCTGGGGTGTGGAGGGATTGACTTCCAGGGACCCCTATCCTGGGGGCCATGCCTCGTTGGCACATCCAACATGTGAGGTTCGGACAACACTTCTCGCCATGGGCCCAATATTGTCCTTTTCAGGAAAATGCTGTCCTAGTGTCTACCCCTGTGGAAACAGCAGCCTAGGAGGCTGGGTCACGCTAGAGAAAAATGAAGAGAAGGCAGCTCTCTCTTTGTGTAGCAGGCGAAAGAGCCAAGGCCCGGTTTCTTCCCCCTTTCTGTGTTATCTCTCTTCCTTTCTTTACCTTGTTCTTTGCTGAATTCAAATCTGTATCTATAGAGCATCTGTGGTGGTGATATTTCTGTTGCTGATGGTCACATTGGTGAGGGTGGTGGTGATGGTGATGGTGAGGATGGTGATGATCATGATGGTGGGTGGATGGTGATGATGATGGTGATGGTGATGGTGATGGTGGAGGTGGTGGTGATAACAGTGGTGATGTTGGTTGTGATGATGATGTCATGCTGCTGTTGCTGCTGGTGACTGACCAGCAGCTCACAGGGCCACATCCACACACAAGCCTGGGAACGGAGCATCCGAAGTTCCTGGAATGCTCTGGTAGCCTCTCACAGTTTCTTACCCACAACGTTTTAGGTGAGCCCAAGAGTGATCAGATGAAGCTCATTCTAGGAGTTCAGTGAGAGGAAGGAGAAAGCCTGTTGCTATGGAAACTCCAGCTTGGCACCACATGCAAATACCTGTCTCCCTCGAAACCTGCCTGACAGTGATGCCGAGTATAAAATACAGAGTGCCATAAAATGGGTTTTAACTTTTATGCTGGGACTGTGAGAGCCACGCTACTGATTAATTATGCACAAGTGCGCCCAGAGAGGCGGCAGGCGGAACGTCTGCAGGTAATGGCCTTTTGACAAATTCCCTCCAAATCTTAATTTTTTAAGGAGGATTTCTGTGGTTTTTTTTTTTTTTTTTTTTTTTTTTTTTTTTTTTTTTTTTTTTTGAGTAAATAGAATAAGCAGAGGCAAGCAGGTCCATTTACAGCGGCTGATCCACGGACACCATTAGTGGGGCTTCCGCCGCATACATATTTCTTTCCCTCGTTAGTGTGACAGGAACATGACTCTGAGGAGACCCTGTTGGGGTCACCTGTCCTGTCGTGCGCATCCATCAAGCCACATCCTACAGGGCTGGGGTGTGACTCAAAGAAATGAAGAGTGTGGGAGGAGCTCTCCCAGGATTGACAGCCACGCTCTTAGTTTCTGCCTTGTAGAAGACTCTGTCAATCCTGGGATAGAGCCTATGCCTATCCGCGGGGCTCAGAGACAGGAAGGACCACCTAAGGTTGGGGTTCAGCAGGGTGCTGACCCCCAAGAGTCTTCCAAGGGCTCAGGGGAGAGACACCTAGCTTAGGGGGCTCTTAGTGGGAGACTACAGATCATCTCTAATAAAGGAGACCAAAGATAGAATGGTTCGGCTGTGTAAAGCAACAGCAAAGACCTGAGATTCATCTCAAGAATTCACTTAAGAGTTCTGGGCACGGGGCATGTGAGGGTGATACCAGTGCTGGGGAGTCAGAAGCATGGGATCCCTGGGCTCAGGGTCTAGTCTAACCTGACGGATATGTTCCAGACCAGTGAGAGACCCAGACTCAAAGGAGGTTCAGTGTTTCTGATGATGACACCAGGGGGTGTTCTCTGGCCACCAGGCATACAGACGTGACCCATAAACATGCCTGCACATACATGCAAGCACACACCACACACACACACACACACACACACACACACACACACACACACTCCTGCATTATAAAAGGATATAGGAAAGGGGACACTGTCATCTTAGGAGCAGGAGGAATGTTCAGACAAGACATTGACTTAAACAGACTGTGTGCTCAGAGCCACCTCTGGGTCATCTTGACTAGGGCTGTGTACTTGTCTGTAGATAAAGCAGTCAGGATGTGGATATTCGTTTAGTAAAACCGCCCCAGGGGATCTTCCAGAAGTAGACTTGGAACTATAGGCTGGTGGATCCCACCCTGTAGAGTTCAGATCATTCTCAGCAGGCAGAATGCCACACAGTGGACACAGGATGGTACGGTCATGTCTGATACGTCAACCTGATGCAAGCTAAACTCATCTAAAATGAGGGAAACTCAACTGAGAAAATGCCTCCATAAGATCAGGCTGCAGGACATTTTCTTAATTAGTGATCGATGGGAAGGGCCCAACCTATTGTGGGTGTTACCATCCCTGGGCTTATGGCCCTGGGTTCTATAAGACAGCAGGCTGAGCAAGCCATAGGAAGCAAGTCAGTAAGTAGCACCCCTCCATAGACTCTGTCGCAGCTCCTGCCTCCAAGTTCCTGCCCTGCTTGAGTTCCTGTCCTGACTGCCTTCAGAGATGGACTACAGCTTAGAAGTGTAAGCTAAATAAACCCTTTCCTCCTCACTTACCTTTGGTCATGGTGTTGCCTCACAGCAGCAGAAACCCTAACTAGGACAGTATGGGAGCCTCGGAAGTCAGATTACAGGCATGCATCTGGGCACAGAGGACCTCCAGGGTCCTTGTGGGGGAGGGAATCTATTGGAGATCAGACCCAAGGCAAGCACTCAGGTCTGACAAGCCAAGAAACACAAGTTATCAGACATTTGAGGGTAAGAGAGACATGGGGTAGACTCCCCTTTGACACAGAAACAGTAACCAGTCCCTGACCTTGCAGAAGCAGTAACCAGTCCCTGACCTTGCAGAAACAGTGACCAGTCCCTGACCTTGCAGAAGCAGTAACCAGTCCCTGACCTTGCAGAAACAGTAACCAGTCCCTGACCTTGCAGAAACAGTAACCAGTCCCTGACCTTGCAGAAACAGTAACCAGTCCCCGACCTTGTAGAAACAGTAACCAGTCCCTGACCTTGCAGAAACAGTAACCAGTCCCCGACCTTGCAGAAACAGTAACCAGTCCCTGACCTTGCAGAAGCAGTAACCAGTCCCTGACCTTGGGTTTTGGCCTCCAGAGCTGTGGCAATTTTTCTGTTAGCTTTGTTTCTAGACTGTGGCACTTAACCTCAAGGAGCCAATGTTGAATAAAACCATCAGCACATCCTGACATCCTGAACAGTGCCTTCATCCAGGCTGGATGAACACAGCCAGGAGGGCAGGGGGCATGGACATGACAAGGAGATTCAGTAGGGCATGACCTCGGAGTCACCTGCATACTTGGGATGTCATTGCTCTCCATCTTTAGATGTCAACGTAGCAAAGAGAACAGAGATAGTCCAGGCCCATCTCACCACTGTGAGTGCTGGAGGCTGGCTCTACAGACACACCCCCAGTCTGGCAGGGCACAGCCCACTCCTCTCCTGCCCTGGCCTGGGTCTGTCTGGAGGTGATAGTGGAACTCTGTAATGTTTCTCCAGGGAACTCGGAGCTGATGGATTGTTTACAAGGGAAAATTCACGTCCCCCATAATTGGGAATGCAAACAGAAGTGATTATGGGTTGATTTGTAGCAATTTGGCAAATTTACGGAATGCATGGTTCTGCTGGGATGGGGTGGGGGATGACAAGAAGCGGTGTGGCTGGTGTTTGCATTCCTCTGTCTAACCGGGGATGCCAGACTGCGGTGAGCTGCCTGGGTAAGAAGACATCATGCTTCCTCTCTGAGGACCCTCCACACGCTGACATGAGGAAGCTCCTATCACAGTCAGCAGAGATGGCTCTCTCTAAACCCAGGTCTGCAGCTGGCCTCTGTGATGTAGGGAAACAGCCTTGCAACATTCAGGGGCATCCTCCCCCTGCAGTCAGCCTTAGTTACTCAGTTTCTTTTAGTTGTCTTATTGTTCTGACAAAGGCAACTCAAGAGGGGAGGTTTGTCTTGCCTTGCAGTTTATGGGAGCACAGTCCATCTTGATGAGGAGGTTTGTCTTGTCACATGATTTTGGGGCACACAGTCCATCATGGTGGGGAGGCAGCTGGTCCCGCTGTAGTGAGGAAGACAAGAGAAACATGCTGCTGCTGCACAGCTGGTTTCCCTTTTCAGCCACTTGGGACCTCAGTTTGTGGGAAGATGCTGCCAACATTTAGTGGCACTTTCCCACTACCATTGGCCTTCTGTAAATACCCTTATGGACACACATGAGTGTGTTCCAGAGTGATCCAGTCGATTTAACAATGAAGATTAGTCATCATAGGCACTGTGTCTGTACCTCCATCTTTCCAGGCACACACACACACACACACACACACACATCTTCCAACCCACACATAGGTGCACACATGCAGAACACATACAATTACTCTACCCTAAGCATGTGTGCGTGCTCATGACATAACTCTCATCACTCCTTCCCTCTCTCTCTCACCTTCTCATTACACACAGAATTCCACACTATACATGTACACACAAATCCTCATCAGGTTTCCTCCATACACCCTCACAAAACTACCTCATATCACATACATGCACACACACAACCCCATAGACCCCCCATTATACACATATTTACACACTCACCACATTACTACAATCATGCATGCATGTACAGATCCTCATCACACACAACTCCACACTACACACATATGCAACTCCTCATTGTTCATGTTCACATACTTACCAAGTATGTATGTAAATATGCAACACAATTTGCACATGCACACACAATCCCCACACTGCAAACTCCTCACAACACACGTGTGTGTATACACATAACACTACCTCACAGCTGCTCCTCATAACATATGTATGTGCATACCTATAACTCCTACCACATGCATATGCACACACATGCATACACCTTCATGCATGTGCCCATACACACACACATGCACATATGCACACATGCACACCCACTTGCACATGTATATACTTGCACCCACACACATGTGGACACTCATATGCATGCACACACGTGTACATCTACACACACACTTGCACACTAGCAAATACACACATATGCACACATACATACATGCACATCCACCCACACACAGGCACACTCATGACCCTGAAGGCAAGGGTGCTCACACAGCAGCGGCCATGCTTAGGTGGTGACCTCATTGCTTCTATTTTCAGTTCATCTGTACACACTGAGGGTTCTGTCCTTACTCCCTTCAGGCCCTCCCAGCTAGGATATGACCTTAGGTGTACTATAATACCCTGTACTGTTGAGTACTTCCTCATCAGAGTCAACTTTAAGAAAGCTATCACCTAGAATGGCCTCACCCAGACAATGAACTGGTTCCACCCTGAGAATCTCTCATGGTGAACTGAGTCTTGCTGGTCTAGCCTCATGAATGGAGAGGAGACTTCAGATGGAGTCCTGCTGCAGGCATCCTATCCCATCCTGACCTGCTCTCCACTGCTCCCCATTCCTGGTCTGCGAGAGAAAGATAAGCACCCTACGCCTGCCCCCGCTGCGAGGAGGAGGGCGGCTGCTGGCATCTCCACAAGGCTTATCAATTCCAGCAGGTTCTGACAATCAGCAGTGCTGCCATTCAGTCACTGCCAGCTCCTCGTCCTCCAGCGCCGCTTGCTGACCCATCCTTCCCAGATCCAAACCTCACGTCCTCTGCAGCCCAGGGCCTCCAGACCTCTGTGGGCTCAGGGCAGTGATTCGGATTCTGAGTTTATTTGTAGGAAGCTCACCTGGATGAGTGTTGGTGACGTATTCCAGCAGAGGATGCTTCTCAAACCACACACCAAAACCCAGGGTGCCAGTGAGCCTGCCCCACAGACAGGACCTAGCTTGGCCAACATTGAAAGACTAGCGTGCCAAGCAAGTGTCAATTCAAGTTAGAGACGTGATTCAGTGGAGCCCGGGGAAATGAAAGGCTCCCGGAGCCTGGGATGGGAAAGCCTGGATGGTGCACTACCCTCTGGTCTTATCTCCAGTGGATATTATGCAAACCTCCCCCTCTCCATCCCTCTCCTCTTTCTATCTCTGTGTCTCCCTCTGTCTCCTTGTCTCTAATGAAAGAGCCTGGCTGGGCTTCCTCAGACATTTAAAGTAGAAATTTAAATACAATATCTGAAGCTTAACTTTACTTACGGCAACACACAAAAAAATCCAATTATCAATTAGAACTGATAGCGCTTTGTAGACTGCTCGCTTTATTAGTACCACGCTGCAGCTAGTTCCAGAGAGCCATTTCTGGGAAACGTCCCTGGGTTATTATGGTCTTACTGACTCCATTCTGCAGGAGATTTAAGATCCCACAAGTGCCTGCCTGAAACTGCAGAAGGCCTTCCTATTGATACCCTGAGAGGCCTTATTAGAGTCTCTGTGCTTACTTCCTGGGTGACTGGAAGGTGGTGACAGATATGACCCAAGAATCCTGGTCCTTGGGTGGTGCTGTGTGACTTTTCCAGGGGAGATGTGAATACCAATCTGTTTGCCCATATCAAGAACAATGACAGGCTAAAGAGACAGTTAAGCCTAACTCTAATTTAGTGAATGAGTAAATGTATTTATAGACAAGAGTAAACATGAGGTGCTACTTACAGGTACATGGATGACTTAAAGGCAACTGCATCACTAAAAAACAAAAACAAACAAACAAACAAACAAACAAAAACACCCTCAAACCCTAGAGCTGCCTGCAATATGAGCTTCTCTCCTCAGCAATTATATATTACAACTTCTATAACCTTGGGCAGGGCCTCCTGTGTCTTATAACTTTCAGGAGTTTCCTGAGACTTCTTAGTTTCATTCACTTCTTGAAACTTGCATGTTTCTTTTACTTCCTGAGACTTATTTGGTTCCTTTACTTCCTGAGTCTTGGGAGCCTTCCTCCGGGGGGGGGGGGGAATGCTAAATTTGGAGGATCGTTGTATAACAGGGCACTCCGGACTGTTCCAGGTTGTGATGAATGTCCTCAGTCCTCTGTCATTTCTGGGCTCACTAGCCAGGACTTACTTAATAGGTACCAGACAAGATGTTGCCCCTCATTAATTTCCCAGAAGGGTTTCATGACTTTTCAGCAGAACTCTCTGCCCCGGTTCCTTTTGGGGGGGGCACTCAGGGGAGGATGCTGTGGGCCAGCTGCAATAGGAGAGGCTGCACTGCTGCTGCGCTCCTGTGCTATGGTCAGCCCGGATGTGTGGTCTCAGCAGGGTTAAGAAGTATCCCCAGAAGCTCAGGGCCCTCGTTCTCTTAAGAGGAAAACCCAACTTAGCTAGGTCTTCCTTTTGATCTTGACAAAGAAGAAAAGTTAGGGATAACCTACCCAAAGAAGCTACTAAAGACACTGAGACAAGTGGGGGAGGGCGGGGTGGGGGGCAGGAACAGGCTCACAGTGGAGCTGTGTGTGTGTGTGGTGGATCTCGAGCTCAATCGCAAGCACTGTGGGACAAGTGAGACCTCACCACCCATGGGCAGGCAGATGTGAGAGGAAAATGACTGGGGACACAACTCAAGGTCAAGAGGGTTCTGGACACTGTGACCTATGCTAAGTGGGGTTTTGCTGAAAGACAAGCTGGGGGAATCCTTTCTCATCAGGATAGGGAGTAAGGTAGAGGCTGAGGGTAGGGGTTGGATCTGTTGTGGGAAATATTAACTGACTCAAGAAAGCACTTGCTAGAACTGAGCTCATAAGGAAATGCACAGATGGGCCATAGGTTCTGGAGCCCAACTAGCTTCTGTCCAGTAGAGACTGTGTCTCAGAAGACAAGCTTCGCTGCTTCTCATAGAGACAAAGAGTGGAGAGAAATTCAGGGGCCCTGCCTTTTGGCAGTAGTTGGACTGATGGAACTTCTTTTAACTAGGGGACTTGGAAAGTCTTTTAATGTGCTGATGTAGCCAGGGGTGGAGTGGCCTGTGCTTAGATTCCAGCACAGAATACTATCCATGGAATCCTCTTTTGGGATACCCAGGAAATGCCTGTGGAGGAAGTCTCCCATGCCTTCTAAAGCCCACTGTACTGGTGGAGTGATTGGCACACACGGGCAATTTACCCTTAAGAAGGTACATTTAAACCAAGAAGAGACTTGCCTCCCCCCCAAGTCCAGGGCTCCAGGAGGGCAACTGTGCAGTCTCCTAATTCCAGCCTTCTCTCCCCATCTGGACAAATGATCCCTGTAAATCTGTTCCCTGTGTCTAGACAGTGCCTCTGCCTCTGGTTGGAAAAACCAAAGGCATCAGTTGTCCGAGGCCTTTTCTCCCTCCCGTTCCCTGGAGCCAAAGATAAGTGCAGCTGCCTTCACTTGGCTGCAACAGTTGTCAAAAAGAAAGACAGCTCTCTTCGGAACATCGCCTCTGCTCTCTGGTTCCGTGAGTTTCCCATCTAGAACAGCTCGAAGCCATTTGGCAGCAGAGAGCCAACATCTCAGGGAAAATCTGCTCATGTTTTGCCGGATGGAAGGAAGTTCATCATGTTGGCAGAGGTCTGGTTTGGAAATCAGGAGGGCAGAGCTGCCATGCTACCTCTGAGCTTCCTGGGTGTGTGTGGATGGTAAGAAGCCCACAGCGCTCCCCTGCTACTGAAAGCCAATATGCCCTCAACAGAGACCCCTACTCCGTCTGCAAGGCAGCTGTTCATGCTTCTGCTCCAAGTTGTAGCATCTCTAGGGAACACCTCACAGTAAGTTAGTTTATCTTGAGAGAAAAAAAATTCTGCTGGAATGTATTGACCTAGGGACAGACATTAGAGTCCTAAAGGCTTCACAGGCAGAAGATATAAGCAAGGAAGCCAAGAGCCCAAGAAACAGTCTGAGGTTGATCCTTGACCTCCACACACACATGTATGTACACACACACATACCATACATATTCACATATACAATGCATATATATATATATATATATATATATATATATATATATATATATATACATACACTTATGTATGTATATATAGACATACGATGCATATATATACACATACACTTACACACACGTACACATATACACATGCACATCATACATATGCATGCACACATACACACACCCACATATATTCAGGTATATACACACATACATATCACACATGCATGCTCACACACATATACACTCAGATGCACATAAACACATACACACACACACACACACACACACACTACCGAGTGATGCCCAGAGAAAGGTGGGTTCCTGACTGCCAAGGGTGGCATGGAGGTCACTGTGGAAATACTTAGAGAAGGCAGGAGACACTGATTGTGACTGGGCAGCTAGGGTGACATTTTAAAACATTTTCTTATAACTTATACCATAATTCTATATTTTCTCCAATAAAGTCTCAATTGTTCTCTCTCTCTCTCTCTCTCTCTCTCTCTCTCTCTCTCTCTCTCTNTGTGTGTGTGTGTGTGTGTGTGTGTGTGTGTGNGAGAGAGAGAGAGAGAGAGAGAGAGAGAGAGAGAGAGAGCCAAGCACTAGCATCCACCGCTCTCTTCCCTGACTGAGGTGACTCTGCTTCCTGTCCCTGCTGCTATGTCATCTCTGCCCTGATGGACTGTACCCTTGAACTGTGAGCTGAATCAACCCTCCCTTTCTGAACTTGCATGTGTTGGAGCATTTTATCACAGCAACAGAAACCAAACTAAGACACTCACTTCTTGAGTCTCCCTCCCAGGAGACAAGGGCTGTATGGCAGCACCCCATTCTAGAGGGTCAAGGAGCCTTCCAGCCATCTCTATCACTGTGAATCCTCTTTCTGCTGAATGGCACAGACAGACACACTTCAGCCTCCCCTTTTCCTTGTTGCTACATGATGAACTTCTAAAAGCCACAGACTCACGGAAGATCTTCATCAAGGAGCTGGGAGTTCTTTCAGGCAGACTGTGCTGGCAAAGACGTGGTCCAGGGAGCCTGAGAGCAGTCACAATACAGTGGCAAGCATCTCTTTTGACTTTCTGTTGTCAGAAACCATAAGTTCTCTGTAGTGTCAGTCTTTACACCATGATAATGGGCACACCAACATCCTCCTTCCACCATCCTGCTGGAGTCTCATAACTATTCCCTCATCAATCCATATTGCTTTTTTTTTTTTTTTTTTTCAGAGTGCATAGCAGAGGTGGGATTTGGGCACTCCCAGGGACTCTCCAATCAGGGAGGACTAAATCAGTTATGCCTGAGAAGATGTCAGAGTCAAGCCCCCCACTCTCTGACAGTTCCGGGATTCACCCCGGCGGCTTTCAGATGTCTCACTGCAGCTGGCGACAGGCAGCAGCTTGGAGTTCCCCGTAATGAGCAGCCACGTGCCAACAGCGTTTCCAGAGAGGCTGGTTAAGTGTAGTAATATTTTAGACTTTTTTTTTCATTGCCGGGAAGGGAGCACAGATCACAACCATTCGTCTCTGCACCCCATTACCTGATTTAAAACTCAAAAATGTGGTGGATGAGTCCTGGGTAGATCCTGCCAGCACTGCGTAATAAGGATTTATGCTTTGGTGTGGGTTTTGTCACAGAATATAAATGTTGTCTTCACGAACCCAAAGTTTAGCACGGCAGTCGGAAACACAGTTGACACGCGGCTCCACCTGATCATAGGGACTCTGAATCAGGAGTCCAGAGTTCTAGGGGGCCTCCTAGAGCCACGGTGGGGTTCTGAGGGCTAAGTTTCTGACTGGCTCTCCCTGCTGTTAGTGTCTGCGAGCACCCAGCCTGAAGAAAAGCCTCTGTTGATTCCTCACGACACACCACCCACACCCTGGACTGGCTGTTCCCTAAGCAGAATCTCATTTAAGCAGCAAACAGCCGTTTGAGGTGACACTATTCCTCCCTCTTGAGGTGAAGACATGGATGCTCTGTGGTGGTTTCTTCTCTTTTCCCATGATGCTCTGCCCAGAAGTATTCCTCAGTACCCACTTCCTGCCTCTTCAGTCTCCAGTATGTTAAAGTCTTTCTTCCTCCTCCTCCTCACTCTTCCTCTTCCTCTCTGTCTCTCCATCTCTCCGTCTCTGTCTCTCTCTGTGTGTGTCTCTGTCTCTCTCTCTCTCTCTCTCTCTCTCCCTCTCCCCTTTCTTCCAACTTTTCCTACTGCTCCACAAGTCAGGCCGTGACCCTCTGCTGCCAGCTACTCCCTCTAGACTTGATAAGCAATATCCCCTGCTGGCTGGAAGCTCCTGCCAAGATAACCACCCCTTCCTTCCTTCTACTCTGCAGCTGAAGGCTTGCCCCTCCCCTGCCCAGATCCAAGGCAGCTTTGAGTTACAGCGAGTCTTCTCATTACCTTCCTGGATTCTAGCGTGTGGGCTAGGCCGCATGATATGATGTTTGCTCCCATAACCTTGGAAATGTATAAGAACAATTACACACACACACACACACACACACACACACACACACACACACTTTTTTTCTTTACAACTGAATGACGGGCCTGTCTCTCCCTCAGGACACACATCACACTATCTGTGATGGCTTTTCTCTTAATGAAGCTCTTCTGGACCTGTAGGCTCGCTCTCCCCGCTCAGTGCTGGATCCAGCTGCCCGTGGCCATGACTCTGCAACACTCCTAATAAACCTCTTCTGAAGGGTGATTCATCTGAGCTTCCATTCTACCATAGCTGTAACATCTGTATTTATAGCAGTCCACCCTTTCGACGCTGTGTGGGTCCCTGCCCCTCAAGCACCAGGGTCAGCAGCCGACATCTACAGCTTGCTGGGTCACTCTGCAGTCAGCTGATGGGTTACCTGTAGCAAACACACTTTCAACTAGTAAAAATGGAAGCCCCTAATGGGCTTGTGGAGCCAGTACCCCATAGCGCTTGGAGAAGTGACTGATCATTTAGCAGAGTCTAAATGTGTTACTTTGCCTGTAAACAACTGGCTACCTTCAGTTACTTCCCCCAGGTGGCCAGAAAGCCCCACATGGCCCCCTTTCTTCCTCCAGCAGTTTGTGAAAGCCAAGAGCCTTGATTTATAAGGACTTGGAGTTTAATGAGGCCGAAGGAACCAGAACACCACACATGAACTGCTGCCGTAGAGGACAGGAATCCGGCAGTGGGCGGTGGGGAGAGAGAGCCTGGTGTCTGGCCATCAATGATAGTTAAATTTAATAGTATAGTCTTGTTGGCTGTGAGAGTCTTAATTATAGGACAAATGACCCTGCCTGTTAACGGTGGGAAAAATGATCAAAACCAAGACCACAGAAACTCACGTTGTTGCCTCCTCCTTTACAAATGAGCTTAATTGGCTGCGTGGAGCCAACAGGTTAGTTGGGATAACTGACCAGGCTTTCCTACCAACGCCTCCTGAAATCCAGGCCTGGTACTCCTGGCTCAGTGGGAACCATTCATCAAAGAGTGTCATTGGGATTACATTTTAATGCTTCTCTGTGTTGTCTGCCTGGAGGCAGACTGGTTGCTGGGCTGCCCTGGAGTTGGGACCTCTGAGAGAAGAGTGAAGCTGGGTTGTGTCCAGGAGACAGCTCAGGTACACACATACCACAAGTATGCACATAGACATGTACAGGGTGATGTCAACATGTGCACACATGCCTGTTCATGTGCTTACACATGTACACTTTGAATAGACCCTTGATCTAAGAGGCAGTGGCTTAGTCACCTTTCTTTTAATGTCTCAGGATCACTGGCTGATTTCTTTGCCAAAGAAAGCTTGTTGTCTACTGCTAAGAACCAGTAAGCACCGCTTTACTTCTTAGCTGGGCTCTCTCATGGGTGGTCTTCTTCTTTCACCAACACCTTTGCCCTCCTAAGGAATGGGTTTGGCTCCAGAGACTCGCCATGCCCCGCCATCCTGCACAGCTCGCATAAGAGCGATCCTCATCACAGTGAGCCCCCAAAGGCTTTGACAGACACAGGAGGTAGCAAAGACAAGGAGTTGAGCCCAGAGTCCATGATGTTTCCAATCAGCTGCCCCTCAGCACCCAACCTGCCCCTCCTCAGAGCCCAGAACTGGGGCTTAGGCTGTCTGTCTGTCTGTCTGTCTTCAGGTGTGCTCCCTCCACCAAATCCACTTTCTGAAGCTCTGACCCCCAGGACCCAAGGATGGCATTATGGTTTTGGAGACACTGTACTTGAAGAAGTCACCAAGGTCGAATGAAGCCATTTGACCCTGATCCTGTGTGACTGGGGTCCTTATGAGAATGGATCAGGATAAGGAGAAGAAAGAGCCTTGAAAGATCTAATCCTGCCAGGAGCCAGAGTAGGGACAATAAGTTGTTTATATAGTAAGGATGGTGGCCTTGCATTATGGCAGCCCCGCCTGACCCAACTCAAAGTCTCCTATGGTCTTTGTGCATTCTGCAAAGCAGAGGTTTTTGGGGTCAAGGAATGGGAGCAGGGGCCATGGGCAGTCCCCACCGAGATGCCACACAACAGAGCCTTTCTGCTCTTGCCTTGAACTAGCAAGGCATAAAAAGTCTCCTCTCCCTTAAATCAAAGAACCGTATTTCAAAGGAAATTTACCAAAGCATGATTTTACAGCCTATGGAACTGTGTGTCATGCAAACATTGAAGATCCTTGTCTCAAAGTAATTCTCTTGCGACTCCTTAGGCCTCCGAGGGAAGGAAATCAAAAGATACACAGCGGTGCTGGCTCATCCTCTGTCAAAGCTGGGCGAGGCTCAAAGCCTCAGTCTTTTGTGTCCTGGGCTAAATTTAGCTAATCACACCTGTGAGTTCTGTTCTCTGTCCAGGGCTCCTGGCACACACACACCCTCGTGGGAGGATTAGCAGCAGTGTCAGTAATAATGATAATTTGTGCTTCAGCTCCTGGCTTCAGACAGTTTTCAAAGGCCTCCACCACCTTACCTTCCCCATGGCTAGAAAACATAGCCAAGACACCACTGTGAAGGGTTCGGGGAGGGAGTGGGGGGTGTGGGGAGGGAGTGCCGTGAGAGTTCTGTGCTCATGTCACTCACTGCAGAGTTGGGAGGGGGAAAGATAGGCATGACAGGCAGTTACAGGCAGTGCGAGCCTCTGTGAGTGGCCGGAAGGCTTTACCCTCTTGGACAGCTGTGGACACAGTACAGGCACATCCCTCCTGGAGACAGGGTTGTTCTCTCCATCTGGAGGCATCATGACTGGAGGCATTGCCAGGGAGGTGTAAGAGCTGTTCATGGTGTCATGGAGAGCAAGCAGGGCTGGGATCACTAAGTGTGGGGCAGTCGGAAAACCCAAGTCCCATCCCTCAGTGGAAGCAAGGAGCTAGTGGCTTAAGGAGCCATGGTAGCTCTGGTGGGAGGGGTCATCCTTCATCTGGCCCTCTCTCCAGGCTCCTGATCACCCTCCCCACCCTGGGAAGTGTTAGGCTTTCTTGGGACACATTTTGAGGGAAGCTCTGGAGTAAGAAAGCATTGCTTCCTCTCTTCTCCCACTCGCTGAGGCATGGACATCCTGGTTCCTTTCAATGATTGAGAGATTTCTCCAGAATAAGCGGGTGTTAAGTAGCAATTTCTTCAGAGCTAAAATCTTCTGTTCTGGAGGGAAGCTGTCTTAGTTAGGGTTTTACTGCTGTGAACAGGCATCATAACCAATGCAAGTCTTATAAAGGACAACATTTAATTGGGGCTGGCTTACAGGTTCAGAGGTTCAGTTCATTATCATCAAGGCAGGAACATAGCAGCATCCAGGCAGGCATGGTGCAGGCAGAGCTGAGGGTTCTACATCTTCATCTGAAGTCTGCTTGCAGAATACTCACTTCCAGGCAGCTAGGACTAGGGTATTAAAGGCCACACCCACAGTGACACACCTACTCCAACAAGGCCACACCTCCTGATAGTGCCACTCCCTCCCTGGCCCAAGCATATTCAAACCATCACAGAGGCTCTGTAAGTCTCAGGAAGTCTCTGAAACTGACAAGATGCACATGGGCCTTTCATCCACATTACATAAGCAATCAGGGCTTCCGAGGACTCAGACCAGCTGCGCTGGAAGGAGGAAATGTACAGGAGCTGTGCTGTCTACTGGGCTCCACCTTGTGAAGCTGTAGCAAGTTGGGCATTGAACCACCAGTAGGTTTCCAGTTTTAAGAGCAGTCAGTCATCATAAGGGATGGGATTTTGGAGGTGCTCCACACCACTGACTTGTATTCCTGTTAGTAACCATGGTCAACTCACTGCTGCCTCAAGACGGGTTCTGTGGTATTTTTTCTCAGTCTGTTGTCCATTCCCTATCTTCAGTAAATAGGCACTCATTCACATCTCCCCAGGAATGGTGTCATGCAACCAGGGAGCTCCAGGGCTCAGGCTGTGCAGGAGACAGGTGTGCAGGCTTGAGTGCTTGAAGCCTGCCTCCCCGAATGCAAAAGGATGCTCTCTCATCTCAATCACACCAAGTGTGCCCCTCTGCTAACACTCACACCCCGTAAGGCTTACCACACCAGTGGCAAGCAGGAAGGATCTACAGGCCCATCACAGCCACCTCGTCTTCTCTCCACTCATGGGTAGAGGGACTGGAGACCTGAGTATGGCTCCAGATTTGTTCAGAACCAACTCATTTGCAGTGGTTCATAATGGTGGGGGTGGGGGCAGAGTGGGGGCTGGGACCACTGGAATTTGCATGGAGATGAGAACTTTCTGGAAGGGTGGAAGAAGAGCTGAGGTGTCCAGACTGTAGCACGCCTGTTGTTCCTACTCCCTTCAGCCATACACAGAAACACACAGATGCTTCCAGGAAAAGGAGAGGCTGTCTGTTCTCGGGGCCTTGGTGATCTCTTTAGGGGTGACCTACAAAAGTCACAGAGATGAGTGGGAGGCAGCCTCAAACTTTAGCTGCCCTCTACTAGACCTCCATGGGCTGGTGAGAGGCTCTGGTGATGGGGGAGGGGCAGTTAACACAGGGAAAAGAGACACTCCCAAATTGTGACCACATCCTACAACTGCCAGAAGCTCTTCCAGTGTCTGGTGGAAATCATCCTACATGACCCTGCTGCCCTTTGACCTTATAACCAGCCGTGTTTCTGCCTCTGGGGGGCTCCTGGCCCACTCCTTCCTCTCCTGGGATTCCCGTGTTAGTTGGCTGGCTGTGGTCCTGATGTTAGTCAGAATGATAGAAGGGAGACAGGAGCTGCACACAGTGCATTCTCTCAGAGCCCTGTGGGAGACCTGTGTGTGCAGACTGGCTCCTTCCTAGGACTTTCTCCACTGTCTTCCTCTTCTGTGTCCTCATCAGCCTACCCTCTGGATGTCTGTGTCCCATCTCCTCTTACGAGGACACAGCCATTTTGGATTGGCCAGTGACTTGTTATATCCCAGATGTTCTCTCTTTTGTGATCTAATGTTTAAAATTGATTTTATTTTTTTCATGTTTAAACCTTTTCTACAGTGTCATACACAGCTGCAGTATATATTCCTTTGTGGCTATCCCTGCCTTACCCTTTCGCTACAATGTATATTCCTCTGTTTCTTTTCCTGCCTTACTTTTTCCTTACAGTGTATATTCTTTTGTTACTGTCCTGGCCTTACCTTTTCTGGCTCTCTTCTTTTCCCCAACTAGTCCCTCTTCTGTTTCCATGACTTTCATTTTACACATTTGGATTTCATCAGTGCTGTTCGCATGATTGTGGCTAAGGGATTACTTACTGGTCTGTGGGGAACTTAGCAGTGGCGACACCACTGAGGAAAACCTCTCGGCAACCACTAGCCACCACTTGGTTTCCTCCATACATGTATATGTCTTCACATGTCACACAGGAGTCATAGATTATGCATGAAGTTTGGGGCCACATTTGAGTTCATGAAACTCTCCTGACACATAGATGAGATCCAGCCCTGCCCCTGCCTCTCTCACCCTCTTCCCTTCTGCCTTGGTGCTGACCTAATTCCAGCGTCTCATCCCCAGCCAGTCAACATCCCAAGGGGCAGCATTTGACTCTGTTTTGATATTTGTTTCTCGACCCATCTATGGGGCTGAGCAGAGCGACCTCTCGGTGCCCAGTAGACGCTTGCCAATGCTGCAGGAGCTCCAGGCTTACATCATGACCTGACCAGAGAAAGCTGGCAGATGAACTTGGGAAGGGGAAGTGGCTGGAGGCAGTCATTCATGTCCCTACCCCATGCGATAGTGACACTCAACAAGGAAGCTATGGGTCCCAGGCATACTGGATTGGGGATAGGGCTTCGGATTGCTATTAAGTCACCAAAGCTTTTTCTCACTCTGAAACTAAACCTCCTCAAGAAGGGTAAAGATGTCTGGGTATGATGACTAATGCTTGTAATTACAGCACTGGTTGGGCTGAGGCAGGAGGATTATGAGTTGAAATGGACAACTTGAGTAACCCCAACTAGAGACCTTATGGTAGTAAATAAAAACTCTAGTACTGGGAATGACTCACCCCTTTCTACATCACTGGTCAATGAGGTCACAATGACCCTCAAGTGTTACAAGCTATTGTCAGTGCTCCCATTGCCTCCCAGAACTTGGCGATAAGACCCTATTGCAGAAAACACCATGTATTTGAGTGACAGAGCATGGAGGAATCAAGTTGGTGCTCATCTGGAAGCTTCATCCCTTGGCTAGTTAGCAGATATGGTTCTGGAAGGCACAGTGCTTAGTAGCAGAGGAGAAAACTAATTATGAATATTAGCCATCTGTGGGCCTTGTGAGGCACAACTGGCCTGACAAGACATGCCCACTGGTGTAGTAGTGGTGTGAATGGGAGTAACCACCTGCTTTTCCCCAGACTTTAGGCTCTCTCTGTAAGAAGGGTAATAGCCATAGAAAGGTCATGGAGCCTAGGGGAGAACCCAGGACTATTACTTTGCTATATGGAAATACTATGAAAATGACTCCTAGTGGCTTATTGCTATGCCTATAGATCAAAGCATCTCTCAAGTGCCATCACAGTGGCTTCTTTTTGCAGGAGATGGCAATTCACACAGAGACCTCAGCTGGCCAATGTGGAGAAAATGAAAGACCATGGAGTGCTCTGCCCTAAATGGGACATATCTTTCACATCCTTACCCCCAAGGCCCAGGGATCTTCACAGAAGTAAGAGCCATGGTTGATAACATCAAAGAAAGTGGTTTCCAGATACAACAGGGCACCTGCATGTGATTATGACAGCACACTGGAGACATGTGCAAACTTCAGTCAGGCGTATTCCCAGCCTAGAGGGTGGGAAGTGGACACGCGATCCCAAGTGTGATGGAGATGCTGTTAGCATCTGATACCTGCCGGGACAGGGAGACTCGGGTTTACTTATTTATTTTTTTAGTGGTGCAGCCCCTTGCTAAAACAAGAGACAGCAAGAATCTTGAATTGGATGGGGAGGGAGAGGAGGGAGGAAAGGGTGGTGAGGGGAGGACATGGGGGAGGGATTACTATGTTTAAAACATGTCATAGGAAATTCTCTACGGACCAATTAAAATATGATTAAAAAAAGACACCCCCCACACACAAAGACACCACATACACACAAAAATATCATACACACACACACAAAGACCACACACACACACACAAAGACCACACACACACACACACACACACACACACACACACACACCTACCTGGAGTCTATTATAAAACTGGGGCGGGGGGGAGGGCGGGACAGGTAGAGCAGATGGACAGCTGACTTGCCGTTTGCCCCACCCACCTTGGAGTACAGTGAATTAACAGGGGCTCAGTAAATTCAGACTCTAGAGAAATGACTCTTCTTAGGTGAGTCTGCACTGTCTGCAGCTAACCACAGAAGGCTGTCCCAGAACCTCTCTCACATTGTCATATTTTTCTTTCTTTAATACAGATTGATGATCATGAGTCGCTTGGGGGTGTACAGGATTTTTATTGCAACTGTTTCTTGTGTCTTACTACTTTGTTTGGGGTTTAATTTCGTATCTGCTGAAGTGTGTCCTTCCATGTTTCTCTCAAACTGGGTTTCCACAGGATACGGAGCCATGCCTGCCAGTCTGTCCTGAAACTGTCTGCAGGGAAGTTTAACTCTCCATGGGACCTTTTCTTTCAGTATTTGTAACTGATGCTATAGATGTCTGATAAACTCTCTCTCCTCTGATTGAAGCTAAGATCTCCCCCTTGTCTGTGTCATCCTGAGAATGTCTGTCTTTCATCTTCACCTTGAATGTTTAATGGTCTTAATGTAAGATATCGGTGACAGGAGACAGGAAGATGGTTCAGTGGTTAAAAGTGCTGTTAGTCACACAAGCCTGTGACTGAGCTTGGTTCCCTAAAACTCATCTAAAAAGCTAGATGCAGTGCTAGGATCTGGGATCCTAGCACCTAAAGAGGTGAGAGGCAGAGACAAAATGGTCCGGGAGCACAAGGACCAGAGAACCAGCAACACAGGACTGTACAGCAGAATTGAGACAGATGCTGCCACAGCAAGGTGGACCCTCAACAGTCCTGTGACTGGGCATAGCTATGTTGTAGGAAGTGCATTCCTGTACTTGTGTGAGCATGGAGGTGCACACTCTTTACATACATGAAATTTAAGGTATGCACATGTGGGCATGCTTGATTTGTTTTCACAAGATTTGGGTTTCTCAAAATCTGGGTACCATATGCCTTTTTTTTTCCCACAACAACCAGGTATGCAGGTGTTAGTATTTCTTTTTCGGCTCTGTCCCTCAGTTTCTCCCCTGGATCATGTCTTTGGTATATCCTGTAGCTCCTCGATCTGACCTTCTGTCTCCAGGCAGGGTCATGGGTCTCTCTAGCCTGCCTTCACCTTTCACCCCAAGTTGTCAGTTTGGTCTCATTCTCTGAGTGAGCAGCTGTGACCAATCAACCCTTTCCTACATTGTATCTGTGCCCTTGGTTTCTTAACCCTTCTGAGATGAATGACTTTAAAACCACACTCACCTTTGAAATCTCTGCACTCTGAGGAATTCACTTTCCCGGTTGAACTTGCCAGTCTCAGGTGCAGCCTTCCTCCTCTCCAGGGGTGTTTCTTGGCTTGCCCCTGGGCTTCTCATGCCCTTGTTCCTACCATCAGAGGCCTGGTTTTCAGAGCTAACAATTAGCTTAGGTGACCGGGTGCAGCTTGCATTGGTGTTGAAGTTTCTGGGAAGAGATGACCAAATATGTATGTATTCACCTCAGATAGGAACAGAAGACAGACCTAAGTATGGATAACACCAAAGTCCACCTTGGTGAAAGAATGAGGGTGTTAACTAGCAGAAATATGGGTGAGATGATGCTCAGAGGAGCAGAAATGATTCAGAGACTTCATCCACTAGCAAAGCCTACCCCAGAATGAATGACGGCTCATAAACTGGAATCCCCAGAGGACACTGCACAGCCTGCTGGCAGCTCTACAGAGTGTGCTTTGCAGGCAGCTATGCTGGTCGACTGCTCTGAGAATGTCTTTTCTAGTTCTGAGAATGAGTAAATGTCTTTACTGCTTAAATATGCCCAGTAAGGGTGGGGCCTAGTGAATCTGGTCAGTTTCAGGAACTTCCTGAACCCTTTGAGTTGTTTCATACATAGCATACTGAGCTTAAACAGGTTCCCAGTAGAGTAGCATGTTTTACTTCCCCTTTAGAGCATCCACCTCCAAAGAGTTAGTTGAATGACACAAAGTGTGATAATCACTTATCCCATGACTGTAACACAATACCAGACAGAAGCAACTTAAGGGTTTATGTGAGGTCACCATTTCAGTCTGTATGATAGGAAGGCACAGCAGAGGGAGCCAGCAATCCCTGAAAGTGGAGCATGTGGCAGATGCTTCTCACACATTCTGGATCAGAAAGCAGAGATCTTGAGTCAGAACTAGAAGTGAATATTACCTTCAAAGCCAGCCCCCATGACCAGTGTCTATCACAAGCCCAGGTCCTATAAGTTGTCCAAACAAGTGCCACCAGCTGTATACCAGGTGTTCAAACCCAGATTCTGCCAGGGACATTCAGTGTAAACCATGGCACCATCAAACCCCTCGGGTGCTCAGTTTGAGATAGAATGTTTTTTGATTTCTCAGTTTGAGGTGCTCACCGCAGAACCACGTTTGACTCTGAGGGCACCATGATCACATCTGGGGTTCTTGTTCTCCCTGGTGAGCCTTTTCCTATCTGCAGCATGGGCTTCTGCTCTTCTCTGACCTCTTACCTCATGTGCAGTCTGTCAGGCGCTGGAGTGCCCTCTTCGTTCCCCAGGAGATGCCATACCCTGGTCCCAGGAGCTAGAGACACCTTACTCGCTGCTGTTCCTCTGGCTTCTCTGAGATATTTCTTCACCCCGACCTGTGAGCAAATCATTCCCTTGTTTAGCTCTAGCTGAGAACCAACAGCTTCTGCACTGTTTTTGCCCTGTAAGCAAACACTCTCCACATCATGTCCAGTAACCAGAAACGTGAGATGTCCCACCAGAGTCTGATAAAGGATGGCGATCACTCCTCCCAGAAAACACCCAGAGGCTCACAGGTGCATGCTACATGCCCACGCAAATACATCATAATGACATTCACGAGGCTTCCCCGAGTTCAGGAACTGTGTTAAAGGAGGATTATGCCTGTCTGTGTACAGGTGCTTGCCCTGTGTGGGGTTTTTAAAGGCAGGTGATGAAGTGTGTGTGGGTATGGTTATTGGGTACCATCCACAATACATGGATTTATATACACAAGGATAATACTCACACAGGGAGAGGTCTGCCACAGCTTTTCCCAAGGGGGAGACGTTTGCTTTGTAGTTTTATGATAACTTGCCGTAGCCAGTTTATGGCACTCTTACACGCTGTCATGCACAGAGTAGCTTATAAACAACAGAAATATATTCCTCACCGCTCTGGAGGTAAAAGGTCATCACAGAGTCTCCAGAAGATCCAGCAACTTGCAGGGGGCTCTTCCTGGATCATAGATGCTTTCTCCTGCTGTGCCCTCATGCAATGGGAGAAACAGGCAGCTCTCTGGGGTCCCTTTTAAGAGGCACGGACTTATGAGGGTCTGACCCTTGTGACTCAGGTCTAATCAGCTCCACAAAGTGTCAGGTATGAAATCCCAGCCCCTTGCAGGTTAAACGTTTAGCTAGTGAGGAAGAACGGGAACACTGAGACCCAAGCAGCAGTTGACTTGGTTTCTGTGGCAGCAGTTGGTGCCAATTCAGAGAATCCTCAGGATGTTACAAGCTGGTAAAAACAAACAAACAAAACTAACAAACAAACAAAAAACAGGGAAAACCCAACAACAACCAAGACCGTTCCCACCTTTGCAACCTGAAAGAAATCCCCATCTCGCAACACAGCTGCATTGACACAACCTGCACTGGTATGAGCTTCTCTCAGGAAAGATCCCAGGTCTGTCCTGACCGCTGCCTAGTCCAGGGAACATTGCCACCTCTTGTCTGAAAGCTACAGCTTGAGATCTTCACTGTGAGTCCCACAGCTGCCACCAGCTGCCACCTCCCTGCGGGAATGGCTGGGACCTTGTCCACAGAAACACGGGTGAAGGTCTGCTGTCATGGACAACACACCAAAGAAAAATCCTAAAGATGGCTTGGCGGCTCTGGGCCATGGAAGGTCATGATCCTGCATTTTGAGATGGACAGTTGCAAGCATCTATCAGAAGTCCAGAGAAGTTTCAGTGGCTCTGGAGGGGAGACAGTGGAGGGGTGGCAGCTTCCACAGCTTCCTGTGGGCCTCTCCTCTCCAATGGGTGAGCCTCTGAGTGGCCTGAATGCCCTAGATGGTAATTACCGGCCCAGCACCGTACAATTGAAATTCAGACACTGACCCATGGCCCCAGCACGGCCCGTTATGACAATGATCAGACTGTAAATGGTCTGTTTGGCCATCAGGGAGGGTCCTCCGAGGACTAATTCTGCCTTTGTTAATGAGGGCTTCTTCTGACTTCCTAGGACTGCTTTTCTTGTGCGTGACAGATTTATGACTCATGGAGGGTTTTAATATTAATGTCAGCCTGATGGAAGATAAATCGGACACAGAATTTATTGGCATAGTAAAGAGCTGGCCGTTCCCTTCCCCTTGGCTATGAAAACACTGGCTAAATTCACTCATTGGACACCTTGTGCTAGTTCAGAGAATCCTCAGGTGTTGGCCTAGGGAAAGAGGAGGAGGCCACACCCCACACAGAGGAGGGAAGAGTTCGTCAGGCAGGGGGATGTGGACTTGCAAGGCGGTTACAGCCGCACCTGCAGATGTTATAGACCCCACTCTCGTCAGCTTTTATCGGCCTGTAAATACGACCTTGTGGCTTGACAGACACAAGCTGGGCTGGGGAGGGCTGTGCAGACCTAGAGAACCAATAAACTTGATGGATATCTTGAGCCTGATGCCAGAGGTAGGAGGAGCTTCAGCCTGGCTCTGTCCTTGGTGAACCTTCAGTTCTAGGCTCATCGGCCTCTGCAGCTGGATGCTGACTTACACACAGACGGGAAGCAGATGGCACCATATCGGTTGAGCCTTCTCAGGGCACAGATGCAACTTCAGGGAGAAAGTATTTATTTTGGCTCGTGGTTTCAGGGGTTTGGTTGTGCACAGAGGGAAAGGCAGGGTGGCAGGACCTTGGGGCAGCTGCTCAGCCCCGCTCCATCCAGCCACGGTGTGGAGAGATGATTGTTCATGCTCAGCTGGCTTTCCCTTTCCTGCACAGTCAGGACCCCAGCCCATGGCGTGGTGCCGCCCTTATTTGTGCCCATAAATGGGTGTTCCCATTTCAGGCTAATCTAGAAAAATCCCTCACAGAAATGCCAGTGGTTTGTTTCCATGGTAATTCTAAATCCTATCAAGTGGACAACTGAGATTCACCATCACAATGAAGGAGAAGGGAACCCCAGCTGACTGAACAAATCCAAGCAGATCTTGGACAAAGCCAGCTGACTTCAACACCAACATTTCAATTTCTACCCTGTGTGTCCATCGAGTAGTTGTCAGGAGTGAGAGTCCCTGACTTCCATATCTGACATCCAAAGGCTGAGGTCTAGTCATAAGCATCCATCCATACATCCATACATATATCCGTACACATATCCATCCATACATACACACATGCATACATACATATATACACCAGTACATGCACACATGCATACATACATACATCAGTACATGCACACATCTATCCATACTTATCTACATCTATGCATGCATACATCTGTGCATATATACACATGCATACATCTGTACACACATACATACACATATGCATACATACCTATATCAGTACGTGCATACATAATATACATATATACATCTTTCCATAATACACCTATACATGCATGCATGCATCCATCCATAAATACATACATCAGTACATGCATATATAACATACATACATACTGTCTTAGTCAGGGTTTCTATTCCTGCACAAACGTCATGACCAAGAAGCAAGTTGGGGAGGAAAGGGTTTATTTGGCTTAACATTTCCATACTGCTGTTGATCACCAAAGGATGCAGGACTGGAACTCAAGCNGGTCAGGGAGCAGGAGCTGATGCAGAAGCCATGGAGGGATGTTCTTTACTGGCTTGCTTCCCCTGGCTTGCTCAGCCTGCTCTCTTATAGAACCCAAGACTACCAGCCCAGAGATGGCACCACCCACAAGGGGCCCTCCCCCCTTGATCACTAATTGAGAAAATGCCTTACAGCTGGATCTCATGGAGACATTTCCCCAACTGAGGCTCCTTTCTCTGTGATAACTCCAGCTGTGTCAAGTTGACACAAAGCTATCCAGTACANNT
>NC_034595.1:104167339-104199447 GCF_900095145.1 Mus pahari | reverse complement strand
CTTGTCAACTTGACACACAAACACATCACTAGTAAGCCTCAACCCTTAGTTCTTATTCATCCCCAAGATCTTAAATAACTTTAAAAGTCCCATAGTTTTTACATATTAAAAGTTCAATCCTTTTAAAATATCCAATACCTTTTAAAATCCAAAGTCTTTTTACAATTAAAAGTCTCTTAACTGTGGGCTCCACTCAAATACTTCCTTCAAGAGGGAAAAACCTGCTTGTGGACGTTGTACATCGTGGTGCGCACTAGGCTCCGCACCACGATGTACAACGTCCACAAGCAGTTGTGATACATACATACATACATACATACATACATACATACATACATAGTTCCATAATACATCTGCACATACATACATATATACATACATATATCACATGTATGCATAGCATGATACATATATCTGTACATACATACACACATACATCCCTCCATACATACATCTGTTCATACATACATCTGTATGTGCATTCATGCATACATACATCTATACATGTATGCATGCATCTATACATACATACATACATACATACTTGTACTCTGTGTTCATGGACATCACTCTTTAAAATCATTTAGGAGCTTATCAGGAAAGATGAATGCTATAGAGTCAATAAAAAACCTTCAGTAGAAACATGAGAATGTGAGTCTGGACCCCAAGGGCTTACCTCTACATCACAGCCTGCTTGTTTTAAAGCTGTTTAGACATACACCCTTGTCCTGTATACTGGTCATTAGGCAAGCTAGGGTTAACCGGGCCACTGAACAGTTCCATCTTTACTTCTTACACTTACATTCGGGATTTCCAGAGCAAGCACTGTTGTCTGGGTCCTCCATGTTCCCAGTGCACTGTGCCGTTGGATCCTTCATGCTTTTACCGCTGTGTCATTGTGATCGGAACTGTGGACAGGCTTTAACAGCAGCTCAGTGAGTGCCAGTGGCTGTTGATGGAGCCAGCCCTCTGTCCCTTTGCCTTTAGTGTCCTCTCTGCAGAGCACATGCCTCTGCAGCTCCTGTGTGAGCAGCGCCCCTGGTTGGCTTTTCCATGGCATATTCCTTTGTCCTCTGTCCTTGGAGGACAGCCTGTCTCCTTCCAGGTTCTGCAGGGCGATAGTGACACTAACCAGTCAGAGCTACTGCCAGGCCCTGCAGGACAAGGTCTCTGTCCTCCACGAAATCATCCCACGTCATCCATCACAGCTTCTGGGGTGTCCCCAGGCCTCCACACTGCTGACAGACTGGACTAAGGGATTTCCGCAAACTCTTTTATGGCTTGTGGGTCAAGAAACTGAGGAAGGCACTGATGTACCACATCTAATGAAGGATACATGGGAGCAGAGAAAGGAAGGGTCGTGGGATGAGTGGAGGGGGGGGAGGGGAAAGGGGGAGGGTCAAGGAACACAGCCTCCCTCCTTCAAATGTTGAAGACTCAGGCCGCAGAGTGATGATGTGGGGGCGGGGCCAGTGAACTTTTAAGGTGTGTGGTTTACTGAAGACTAACTGGGCATAGCCTCCTTCTGAAGGGGTTACGACTGTGGCCTGGGCTGAATCTCTCTCACGGAATGGTGACGTTGGATGCTGCTTATTATTGAAAAGGTATGGCTGATTACCTTGTCACACCCTGGTGACTGAACTCCGCCTCTGCCTTGTCCTCTACAGGGCTGACCCCTCTGATAACCTAAGTATCCCAAAGACCTAGGAACACAGATCAGACTATGTATCTGTGTGCACATGTATGTGTATGCATGTGTATGACGAGTGTGCATGTATGTGGTGTATATGCCTGTTTGTGTGCGGACGCGCTTGACTCTCCATGCGCGTGTGGAAGCCGGAGGTCTACACCAGTGTCTCCCTCTACCATGCTCCACTTTAATTTTGGACATAGGGTCTTTCACTGAACCTAAAGCTCACCGGTTCAGCTAAACCATCACAGCCCATGTGTCATGACCCCAACAGGGGTCGCATGTCAGATATCCCACGTATCCGATATTTGTGCTATGATTCATAGCAGTATCAAAATCACAGTTGGGAAGTGGCGACGGAATAATTTTATGGTTGGGAGTGGGGGTCCCCACGACATGAGGAACTGCATTAAAGGGTCGCAGCGTTAGGAAGGTTGAGAACGACTGAGCCATACTATCTGTCTTGTGAGCTTCTAGGCTGTGCCTTCTCTGTCTCCCAACCCCAGCACTAGAGGTATAGACACGCCTGGCTTTTTACTGTGTGCTCGGGATCTAAACCCTGGTCCTGTTGTTTATGAAGCAAATGTCATACCCACTGAGCTATCTCCCCTGGCCTGGACGCATTGTCTCTCCTATGATAGCAACTGTATGCTGCTGGACAGCTCTCCCCATGGCCCCTATTCCTATTCCCACCCTTTGTTTGTTTGTCTTTCACTAGCCTGTTCTCAGGGGGTCAGATGTGGGCAGAGCTGGAACCACACCTGCTCCCTGGTTCCAATAATCAATACTTGATAACCGAGGCCTGTCTGCAAGACGCAGTGAATTTCAGCTCCCGTGGTCCTCAGGACTCATTACGAACACTGAGCACACCAGGGTCAGAAAGAGGGGGTCAGGACAAGCAAGGCCAGCCCCGCAGCAGGGGCTGCTGTGAGGACCACTTTGTTCCGGTTTTACCCCAGCCAGCAGGTCAGGAGGGCTGCTCTCATTGAACTCATTTTTCATTAGAAAACTGCAGCCAAAGTATCAACGGGGTCCTCAAGAGTCCTTATTAATGATTCTGGGCAGATGGGAGCGTGCGGGTGGGGTTGTCCCTCTCCTGCATAATCTTAGGAGTCCTGGCGACAGAGTCCTCCTGCCCTTTCAGCTCAGCCTTAGTCCCTGTTGACATTTCAACTCACTGGGCTTAAGTAAACTGTTCTTACAGAGAAGAAAGGGCATTTACTGGCTCCAATTCTCTCTTGCACTTAAGCCAATAGGGGGAACCAGAAGGAACAGGAGAGGAGACAGAAGATGCTAGAGCCACAGAGCTAGGATGGACCCCAGGAATCCCGCCCTGGTCTTGGCTCTGTGTAGAACCCTAACAAGGATCCCCTCACTCAAGGGCAGCCACATCCATTACCCTGGGAGACTGCAAGGGGTGTGCGCCAGGGAGCAGTCAGCCAGCCTCTTTCTCTTGGGCTGCTGTCACCAACAGCCACAGGCTGGGGACGTAACCACCCACACTGGTTCCTCACAGATTTGGAGGTCCGAGAACAGAACACAGATTATTTGGGACCTGAGAGGCCAGATGCCAGGTTCTTAGCTGGCTGTCTTCCTCTGTGTGCACACGTGACCTTGGTGTTTGGTGTGGATGGGCTTGAGGGTGGCAGCCAGCGGTCTCTTTGAGTTTTTCTTTTAAGAGGGCTAATCCCACCCTCATGACCTCAGACCTCCTATTACTTCTGTGTTCCAAGTGTACCATGTTGGAGGCTGGAGCTTCGGTTTGTGAGTTTGGGGGTCGCAGTTGAGTCCAAAGCACCCGTTCTGCCTGGGTCTTTCTTGGCGAAGTGACTCAGAAACCCTTTGTTGGTGCCCGCTGCTCTCCCCTCACAGCTTCTGCAGCTATGGTGAAACAACACAAGCAAAAGCAGCTCATGGAGGCCTGGCATGGGGAAGGTCGGTGCAGGAGCAGCAGGCAAGGGGTGAACGGGAATGGGGTGAGACTATTCAACCTCAAAGCCACACCCTTCCTCCAGGGAGGCCACATCGCCTAAGCCTCCCCAAGCACCAAGTGTTCTCACACCCGGGGAGGAGGGCATTTTTCATCCAAACCACCACACGCCACTCACCGCCCTGCCCTCCCGGCGGATGCCAATTTGTGAGGTTTTAAGGGAAGCCAGAAGGTTAGGGGGATGATGTCAGGAAGACGATGTAGGTGTGCCAATCAGCAAATACAAAAACTCTACTCAACTGAGACAGGGAGCTGAGGGGTGCTGCCCCAGCCCCAGGGATGCTGGACTCCAAGCTTGTCCCTTCGTTTTATTTATTTAGTTTGAGACAAGGTCTCATTAGTCTAGGCTGGCCTTGAACTCACTGTGTAGGGCAAAATGACCTCGTACTCCTTGATACCTTTGACTCTGCCTCTCTCTCTGCTTCTCCCCCTATCTCTCCTCTCCCTCTCCTCTGCTTCTGCCTCTCTCCTGCCTCTCCCCTGCCTCTCGCTCTGCCTCTCTTCCTACCTCTGCCTCTCTGCCTGCCTCTCTCTCTGCTTCTCCCCCTATCTCTACCCCTGCCTTTCCCCTGTCTCTCCTCTCCCTCTCCCCTGCTTCTGCCTCTCCCCTGCCTCTCCCTCTGCCTCTCCCCCTGCCTCTGCCTTTTGTAGACCAGGCTGGCCTCCCTCTGCCTCTCCCCCTGCCTCTGCCTCTCTCTCTGCCTCTGCCTCTCCCCCTGCCTCTGCCTCTCCCTCTGCCTCTCTCCCTGCCTCTGCCTCTCCCCCTGCCTCTGCCTCTACCTCTGCCTCTCTCCCTGCCTCTGCCTTTCTGCCTGCCTCTTCCTCTTGCCCTGCTTCTGCCTCTCCCCTGCCTCTCCCTCTGCCTCTCCCCCTGCTTCTGCCTCTCCCCTGCCTCCCCCTGCCTCTGTCTCTCCCCGTTTCCACCTCTCCAGTGCTGGGATGAGGCCAGCACCACCACACCCGAGTGTGTGCTCGGCTGGGTCTGGACCCAAGGCTGTGTGCATCCTACGAAAGCCCTCTGACAGCTGAGCTGAGTCCATAGCCCTGTCCCTTTGTCTTTCCCACGGGGTCTCTCGGTATCCGCCCACACCCAGCTATTGGGTTTTCAGGTTCAAGCGGCTTAGAGGGGGCCTGCACACTACTCATTACTCTCTCCAGGCTGAGGTATGCCCATGCACACAGTGATTCCTTAGGCCTGGGGCAGACTAAAGGCTCTAGAGCTACCTTCTGCCCCCATCTCTGCAGCCTCCTGCTCGAATGCCTTGCACCCAAGTGCCTATGTAGTTCATCTTGTACCTAACGAGAAGAACACAGCTTTCTACTTATGTACAAAACCTCCCCTTCCCTCTGGGGCCGTGGCTTTGGGAAATGACTTCCATGGCCCTTATAGGTTTTCAAAGGAGTGAGACATGGGCAACAAGCTCTTGTTGAAAACCACCTCTGAATCTTCTAAGGGGTTTTAAGCACCCAGGACATAAAGGGAAATTGGCCCCGACAGAGGCACGGTGGTTGATTTAGCCAATCGCGTGTATAATACTGCATTCTGGAAACCTCGGCGCCTCCACGGGCCGTCTCAATAGGCATGACTTTAAATAAGACACTTTGTTATTAAATAAAAGCTCTTTGCAGACAGGGACCGGAAGGGTTGGCCCGGTCAGTCATTTGGGTTTGAAATCTCCCTTAAAATGAATTTCCAGAGGATATTACAGAAGGACGGACACGGGCAATAAAACACATTGTGCAATGCTGCTAAATATGTATTTCAGCCTCTTTAAATGTCCATAAATACATATGCATGAGGCTCAGACCCTGCTTCCAGCTTGCTGGCTGCAGGTTCTGGGCATGTGCTGTGTATCCCCACAGTCGATGCAGTCCAGGGACATGGGGTCAGACTCCCTGAGACAGGCTGTCTTGGTCTAGCTGCCCCTCAGCAGCCAGCAAGTGGCTCTGGGCATCTATGCACACGGTGCCCATCTTTGCTACCTGGTCCTGGATTCACCCATTCACCAGATATCTGGTCTGTGGTAGACTTCCTCCTCACCAAGCTCTGTAGTGCCCAGCCGCACCCTGAAGCAAGATGAGTCTACCCACGCTCTCCTCTCAAGGGCGAAGGACACATTTCCCAGGGGTTACCACGACAAACACCCATACAGGCTCAGGTCATCGACAAGGGCTTCTGCCCTCAGAACCTGGAGGGCAGAGGTTTGGAGTATGTCTGCTCAGGGACGCTTTCTTCTGGAGACTCTGAGGGTCACTCTGCCTCCAGCCTCTCTCAGGCGCTGCTGTCTTCAGTAGGCCTTGGTGTCTGTATCTTGGCCTGATTCACACCCGTCTCTATCTCCATCCAACTCCACAGCCTCTTCTATATTTGCATCTCTCCCTGAAAAGCACCAGTCCTGCTGGCATGAGCCCACCACTCCCACTTTGTCTAAAGCTGTCAGCAAGGAGGCGATCAACTTTCCAAATGAGGCCGCATTCTGGGTTTAGGACCTCTGCATGGCTTTTGGGAGGACTGAGCACTGGCTCTAAAATTTAAGGCCTGAGTACTTTCTGACTGTGTTTTCAGGATCCAAAATCCATTGGTTCCTGCCTTCCATTCACTTGCCAACAGCTATGAAGCATCTAACTGGAACCCTACTAAGCTCTGGAAAGCATTAGAGAGGGAAGCACACCTGGAGGGATCCATGGGGACAGGGGGAGGGGCACAATAGGAAAGTTGGAGGAGGAACTTTGTTCGGAGGGAGCCTCAGTGGAGATAAGATCTGGTGAGGAGTGAGGGAGAAGCAGAGTAAAGGAGGGAAGGCCAGTGGCAAGGAGGCTGGAGGCTGGATGAGTAGGGAGGACCTGAGAGCAGCTTGAGAGAAGGCCACAGTAGGACTTTCATTTATAGAGCTCATTTGACTCTGAGGACAGAGAGTGCCTCTCTGTGGAGAGCAGGAGGGGGCCACCCAGCATGGTGGCTGAGCAGGAAGGACAGGTAAGAAAGGCAGGAAGTGAAGTTGGGAAGGTGGACCCAGCACCCTTGGTGGAGATGAACCGCCATGCTGACTCGGGGTCAACAGTGAAAACCACTCTGGGAGTCTGCAGGTGTGTGTGTGTGTGTGTGTGTGTGTGTGTGTGTGTGTGTGTGAATGAGATGCCTTCAAGTTGTGAGGGGGCCATGTTTCAGGGATACCCGGAGACTCGGAAAGGGGAATCCTCAAAGAGAAAAAAATATTATGCAAAGAAAAAGCCATATATAAGAAGAGGAAAACAATTTAAACCTGGCCGGAATAAAATAAAAAGACTTTTATTTTCTTCTTGCCAAATTGGTAAAAACAAAACAAAACCAACCAACCAACCAAACAAACAAACAACAGCTGATCATATAAACAAAACCCTCATTCTGAGCTCTTGCAGCCTAGCTGAAACAAGGCGGGGATCTCCGTGTTGAGAATAAAACAACTGGAGGCGGCTTCCATGCAGCTGTCCAGCAGCTTTTGAAATGGGCTAGCATCTAACCTAACCGTGAGGACATGAGGACATGGGCTAGCACCTAACCGTGAGGGCATGAGGACATGGGCTAGCACCTAACCATGTGGGGATGAGGAGATGTCTCTGCCTGTAAAGTTTTTGCTTTGCTTGCAAGAGGACCTGAGTTTAATCACCAGAACATACATATGTCCATGCATACATACATGCATATATGCATACATACATGTGTACATAATATACACATACATATGTATGTTATTATATATACACACAGAGATATTCACATACTTATGTATATGTAACTCAGGGATAGTCAAAGTGGCTGAGGAGGTGAGCCTCTGGACTTGAATTTTATCCCTGGGATTCATGTGGTGGAGGGAGAGAACTGAGTCCCACAAGCTGCCCTCTGACCGCTCCATGTGACAGCTGTAGCAATCCCAGGGTCTGCAGGTCTGTCAGCTTCTGACTTCTCTCTGAGCTGTCGGCCAATCAGAGGCCGGTATCAATAAAGAAGGCAGGGCTGGGGAGAGAGAGAGAGAGAGAGAGAGAGAGAGAGAGAGAGAGAGAGAGCTCTAATTGGTATCTGAGAGGACGCAAGTTTGGTTCCCAGTACCCACATCAGACAATCTCACAAACCCGTGCAAATACAGTTCTAAGGAATCCACCACCTCTGGCCACTGCAGGCGCCTGCACTCATGTGTACACACTCACTCCTGACCTTCCACATAATTAAAAATAGTAAAATCCAACAGGGTGTGGGTGTGGACAGCTCCTGAGGAACAACCTGAAGTTGACTTCTGGCATCCACACTCACATGTGTGTACATATCTTCACACACACACACACACACACACACACACACACACACACACACACACCATGGGGAAAGGGTTACGATAAGTGAGAATTTCTAATTATGAAATTATAGCTTAGTATGGCCGAATTTCTAGAGAAATATATGTAACACAGTCACACATGGAAAGTTCCAGCTACAAACTTATCTATGACATGTGTATGGGTGTGTGTATGTGTATGTGTGTGTATGTATGTGTATATATATGTGTGTATGTGTGTACATGTATGTATATGTATATGGGTATGTGTATGTATATGTGAATTATGTGTGTCTGTATGTGTGTATGTATATGTGTGCATGCATGTGTGTATCTGTATGTGTGTATGTACATGTGTGCATGCATATGTATGTGTGTATGCATGTGCGTTTGCATGTGTGTATATGTATGTATGTGTATATGTATGTGTGTATATATGTGTGTATATGTATGTGTGTATATGTATGTACTTATGTGTGTTTGCATACATTCATGTGTATGTATGTGTGTATGTATGTGTATATATGTGTATGTGTGTATGCATGCATGTATATGTATGTATGTGTGTATATGTGTGTGTATATGTACATATGAGCCATGCAGAGCAGAGCACATGGCCAACACCAATCGCTTCTGCTTGCTGAGGTCCAGGATCATATTTAAAACCTAGCATCATGCTTTTATACAATTGCAGCCTGTGTACATGGTAGAAAATTGGGCCAATATACCAAACAAGCAATGCTTTAAAGCTTTCTCTAGTAGCATAGATCCTCAGGGATCGTCCTTCCCGGCCCACTTTGCAGAGTCCTGCTTCTCAGAGTTCCCTCAGGAGAGAGTTTGCGATGTTTATTCCAGCAGTCAGGTCTTCTCCAGGGAGCCAGCTGCTGCAGAAACAGCCACCCTCCAAGCTGGTCTTCACATATTCTGATGACGCCCAGTCCAACAGTTTCTAGCTTCCGAACCCCGAGGCACCTTGGGCATGTCACAGTCAGCAGAGGTGGATGGTTTGGAATAGCATCGTGTGTGTGTGTGTGTGTGTGTGTGTGTGTGTGTGTGTGTGTGTGTTAGTGAGGATGTATGAGAAGCGTGTGTGCTCAGGGAGGCAGGAAGGGAGTTACACCCGGGAATGGGCCTCTGTCACCAGGGACCATCCGTCTGGCCAGGCTGGAAAAAACGCTTAGTCTCCCTCAGACCGAGGCAAATGCTTTACCATTCTTTTAAGTATATTCTTTAAAGGTCCAACTTTAAAGCCTCACGGCACAGGAAACCTGAGCTCAGGGTGAGCGTCTCTTTGCAAGCAGCTGGGGCTGGTGCAAATGACATGAATTACACTCACCATTACCTCAAGATGCACTGCTCCCGCTTGGCATAAAATTGCCCATTTCCTGCAGTGATATAGGGGCCTGATTCCCGACGCTCGGTCGATGTCAGGAGCTCCTATTTTGTGCCTGACACACTGGTCATTTTAATCGCCCTGGCCTCCCTATCTGGGCTGTGCCCTGCTCCACTCTGCTTGTATTTCTCGCTCTGACTACACTATTTTGAGGCCCAGGTTGCTCAGACAGGTGGCACATATTATTCTGAAAGTGCAGGGCCACATCCCTCCAGGGCACAGGAAAAGGAGCAGAAACAACTTTACAGGCAGGTGGGGCAAGACACAGCCCAGCAAGACCACAGCTTCGGAAAGTAGGACCAGGTAGATGATGGAAGCTTCAGGCCTCTTTTCTCCGTGTGTGTGTGTGTGTGTGTGTGTGTGTGTGTGTGTGTGTGTGTGTGAGTGTGTACGCGCGCACATGTCCCTTTTGTATATGTGTGTATATCTTCCTTCTGTGTATGTGTCTATATGTGTTCGTATGTATAAGTCTGTATGTGTGTGTAGGTATATATACATAAATATATGTGTGTGTATACATATGTGTATGTGTGTGTTTAGGTAGATATATGTGTATATAGGTATGTATGTGTTTGTTGGTGGGGGTATATATGTGTGCATTTGTGTGTAGGTATGTGTATTTGTAGGTTTGTGTGTAGGTATATATATATGTATGTATACATGTGTGTGTGGCATGTGCATGGCATGTGCATGTGTGTATAGGTGCATATGTATGCGTGTGAAGGTGTGTAAGTATATGTGCAGGTTTGTGTGTGTGCTAATGTACACAGCCTTCCCACTGAGCATACAGCCAGCCCCTTCCCACAGTCCAGGCTTCCAAGGTTTCTTTATATAGGTCCATATATAGGTCAGGAAGGGACTCATCAACCCCCTCCTCCCACCCACTTCAGACTCCTCCCACAGCAGGCTCCACCCATAGCTGGCTCTGCAGACAATTAGGGAACAATTTAATCTCAATACATTTCCAAATTTTGAGTTTGCTTTAGTGCAGCTCTGTCTGGCAGAAGCATAAGCACAGAAATACTAACTACTCGGGCAAGAGCAGGTGAATACAGAAACTGCACTGGCTGCCTGGAGTCCCCAAGGAACACTCTGATGCTCACGCGCCCCTCCAATTCTACCCACAGCTTCTGCCACCATATAAGTTACCAGCCACGCCTGCGCTGGAGGGGAGAGCAGAGTAAGGTAGAGACACTGAGAGAGGAGAGAGCCCACTGGAAGACACAGTCCACAGAACAGGTTTGAAGTAATCGTGTTTACCTTGTTTACCGTGTTTACCGCAAACAGCTTTCTACTTGGAAGTAGCTCCTCCTCATCGAAGTGGGCCACGCCCTCCCCGGCTCGGTGCTCAGGTCTGCAGACCAGCTCCAGGCTGTGTCTCAGGTGGATTCCACCTTCAGAGCTGTACTTATGTGCTTCCCTGTTGTCTGATGAGGTTGATCTGGTGCCTGTGTGGCTGTTAGGTTCTCATCGTTGGTTTTATGTTATAAGGGCGGTTTGGGAGTCATCCTCCTGAAGACCCTGTGGTTCTGAGGTACAGTTTTGCATGGGCTGATGACTCTCGGGAGCAGGGAAAAGCTCTGTGGTCGTTCTTTATGCCTGGCCATTCAGGGAAAATCGTTTCGATACCTGAGAAGATCTCGGTTGAACCTCTAGTGAGGTACGAGGGAATTACGGGACCCTCTCTAAAGGATGGAGCAACGGGGCAAGCACTGACACACAGAGCACCTGTCCTTTCTTCAGTGGGTGCTAACTAGTACTAACTAGTCTTCTGAATGTTGGGGGAAAGACACTTGCTGTCCCTGTTTGAGTGGGAAATGTTTCCCTACAGGCTTTCATCCACAGCCTGGTCCTGACTGGTATTGCTGTTTTGTGGGTTCTGAAACCCCAGATGTGAAGCCTAGTTGGAGGCTGGTCGCTGGGGGCGGGGCCTTGGGAGTCGGTGGAAGTATGGCGCTTACTAACACAAGCATCCGTGTTATCTAGCTGGAGACGCCTGCCACCTCCATGGCTGCCGTGACCACTGTGTAAGATGGCATGGCATGTCACATTTCCACAGACTCCGCTCACCATTGTCCCACTGCAACATGTCATCCTGGTGGCATTCCTGCATGTCAGTGCCATCTTGACCCAGTTGGCTTTGAACTCAGAATGAAGCCAGTGCCTATGAAGGGTAAAGGAAGGTGACCCCTTTTCTCCAAGACAGACCCAACCACCTCTGCAGAGATACACTCCCCTAGTCCATGGCTCCTGTGGATCACGAAAGGACTGACTTTCTTCTTCCATTGTGGGCAGACCCCTGAGCAATCTCTCCAGGTATGTCCTTACTCCCAGAATAAAGTCTACATTTTCCTGCATCGCTCAGTCAGTTTTTGTAGTCAAGAGGTTCCAAGGGGAGTGTGTGACGGTCCCAAAGGCCCTGTGTCCTGTCCTTGGGTTGTATAAACCCTATTACACACAGGAGAAGGGATATTGCAGGGTGGTTAAGTGCGAGTGTGGAGACTGGCTTTTGGCCCGGCCTCGAGGCAGCTGAGGAGTGAGTCTGAAGTGTGAGCCAGTCAGAGGAAGACAAGGTCAGGGCGGCTAAGGCCATTGGTGTTTCCTTGGCTTTGGATCCCCAGAACACAGTTCTAGAATCCAGAAGTGGAGTTTCCTGATGATGCCCCAGGGAAGACTGGGCACAGCCCTACCGACACTTTGTTATGGGATGGTAAGAATGCTTTTGTTCTTAAGATCCCAGGATGGTGTTTTAGTTAGGATTTTACTCCTGTGAAAAGACACCATGACCAAGGCAAGTCTTATTGAAGACAACATTTAATTGGGACAGGCTTGCAGGTTCTGAGGTTCAGTCCATTATCATCAAGGCAGGAACATGGCAGCATCCAGGCAGGCATGGTGCAGGAGGAGCTGAGAGTTCTACATCTTCATCTGAAGGCTGCTAGCAGAATACTGGCTTCCAGGCAGCTAGGATGAGGGTCTTAAAACCCACCCGTGACACACGTACTCCAACAGGACCACACCTACTAATAGTGCTACTCCCTGGGCCAAGCATCTACAAACCATCACAGATGGGAACTGGGTAGACAGTGTTACTTTGTAGCCGGCAAGTCTGGACCGATCTGCCCTGGCAGGTGCACTGAGCTGTCTTGGACAAGGTGGTGAACATAGCCTGTGGCTGGAACCGGAGCATCAGCCAGCTTGCATCCTGCCACAGGCTTTCTCTGCTGCCCGATGGCGTGGTGGCAGAACAGCTTAGGCAAGAGCTGTCCCGCTTCCTGACAACCCGATCTCACTGAGCTGCTTGGAAAGTTCTAGGGCATCGTGATGTGGGAGGGGCTTGCTTGGCGGCTGACCTGGGGAGGGTGAGAACGTGGGAAGCTTATTTAGTTTCTAGGAATATTCTTTTGAGAAGTGAGTAATTTCCTTTGGTTGCAGATCCCCTGAGGGTGGATCCCGTATGCCCCGCCCCCCCACGTGGTTTCTGGATTGAAAGCCTTTCTGAAGCCCACCCTTTCTGGAGCACAGTGGGGGCTGTGCTTCTCAGCACCCACGCTGCTCTGTACCTTAGGCCATTTCCGAGCTCACGCCAACCATCCATTCAAGCATGCAGTCGTATCCTTGTGACATTATTACTGTGACCCAGAAAAGCATTGTAGGGATGTGGTTATTGGAGTGGCCTGGTACAAGGCTCAGCCTTGTGTCTTCTGGCATAATCTCCCCAGAGTCACTGATCCGGGGAAGAGGAGGGTGGTCCCATCAGCCTTAGCTTCTTTTAGCACTGCATGCCACCTGGTCTTCCTGGCTGCAGCCCGGGGACACGCTTCGGTTACCTCTGTGCAGGTGTGGGGAGGTTGCCTTGTGGCTCTGATCTCTGACCCAGAAAGACCGCGACGCTGTGTCTACTCCCTTCTAGGTGGCGTTAGGGCTGTGGAGGAGGGAGAGGGGGATCACGCAGGCATCCGGTGAGGGGAACAAAATCCAGCAGGGCTGCCCGAGGACTCCAATCTCCTCCACCAGCTGATTGAGGGCTGTGGGTTACCCTGATGGTCAGCCGTGCTCATGGACTGTAGGGTTGGTCTTCCCTTCCTTGGTTGACACGCTGTGGTGGTTTGAATGAGACTGTCCCTATAGACTCACGTATTTAGGAGGTTACATCACCTTTAGAAGATGTAGCCTTCATGGAGGAAGTATGTCTCTGGGGGCCGGCTTTAAGGGTCTGTGGTTTCCCTCTGTTTCCTGCTCTCTCTGTTTCCTGTGTGCTGCTGAGATGTGACCTCTCAGTGTCCTCCTTCCTCTGCCGTGCTGCACTTCACACCTTCACACCATGGTGGGCTCTATCCCTCTGGAACCTATGCAGAGACAAGATTTCTTCCTTTAGTTGTTCTTGGCTGTGGAGTTTTAACACCGCAGCAGAAGTCATTTGTGAAGACGCCAACTGAAGAACTGAGTCTGAACCTTTGAGTAGGAAGAAGATAAAGATGAACAGGAAGCTGTCCCTCACTGAGGGGTAGGGGGAGGTTTACAATGGGCTGCCCTGTGTTCAGCTAGTTCAGACAAGGCTGTGGATTATTAATTTGAACCTCAGAGTTAGTACTAGTGAAGTTGAAATTTCTGGTTTCTTTGGAAACTTGGTTATGTCATACGATGTTTTGCTGAGGCAGACACAGGTGAAGAGAGGACATGCGATGTTTAGAAAGATTATAAATCTGACCACACAGACTGAGGGAGGAGGCTCTGGCATTGGTTCACCTTGCACAGTATTGCTGTTCTCCGCTTGTTGTGACTTCATAGAAAGTAACTCACAAAGAACTTCTCATGATGCTTCTGCGGCTTCTTGATGCTTGTGGACTCAGGCTGATCGGGGGAGCCTCATGATTTCTTCTGGGTGAACTACCATTGCTGATTCATGAGTGGTGATTGGTAAACAGACCAGATTGCCACTGCTGATTCCTTTGGGTGTTTGCTAGTGGATTGGACTGCTGACAACGAAGATTGGATAAAACAAAGATTTATCTTTAGACAGGTCCACATCCCCCTTTGCCCAATCAACCTTTCCTTTCCTCCACTTGTAGTGAGTAGTGGGCTAGAAGGGAGATTGAAGCAGTTAAGAACCATCATTGAAGTAGGTTTTGAAAAACCGAAGCCTATGTACCAGTTCTTTTGTGTTGCTGTGGTCAAAGCACCTCACTAAAGCAGCAGAAGAGGAGAAGGCGTCTTTGACTCACGCTTCGAGGGAACATTATCATCCAAGGTGGAGAAGGGGTGGCTTAGAGTCTGCAACTCCCTCTAAAGTTGTCTCTGCTCCCTATTTCTTTAAGACATAAGGATGTGACATCTTAGACACCTACCACCATGGGGACATCTGCTGCTATGCCTTCTCCACCATGAAGAACCAGCTGTCATGTCTTTTCCACCCTTGGGACACCTGCTACCATTCCTTCTCCACCTTAGAAACACCTGCTACCATGTCTTCTCCACCCTTGGGACACCTGCTACCATGTCTTCTCCACCATGGGGACAGCTGCTGGCTTCTCCAAATGATTCATTATTATCCAGATGTTGTCTTTGCTGTTATTTGCCTCCTTCCTGGTTAGTGCCACATACCACTGTGACAGGTGCCACATACTACTGTGACCATTTGTGAACTCACCTTAAGGGTCCAGCTGTGTGAACAGGGATGTCCAGTGGTCCCCTCTTGGCAGATGCAGGCACTTCCATTCTGGTGTCATCAAGGAGAACTCAGAGTTAGGGTTAGGGTGATTTCCTATAAAATTTCTACACACAGTCAAATGGGGATTCTGGGGGTCTCAGACTCACCTAGCCTGACAGGAAGAGGTTAGATTACCAAGAAACAGCTCTACCCCTCAGCTGTCATGTGTCACACCAGTGTAAGGCTGCTTGGTGACTGTTGCGTGAGGATGTGTGAGCAAAGGCTCCAGTTAACATGATTCTTGGGGAGATGTCTCTCTGTGTGGAGAATCAGGTTTTCTCATCTGTGATGAGCAACGATAGGTTGGCATTCATGAATGCCCAGGCCTTTCATTCACATTCTCCAAGGGTGTGAGTGTGTGGGGTGGGTACTGTTATAGTTTAGTTCTATCGTTGTGATGAATCATTGTGACCAAAAGCAACTTAGGGGAAGAAAGAGTTTATTTGGCTTTTACTTCCAGGTCATGGAGGGAAGTCATGGCAGAAAATGGAGCAGAAACAACAGAAGAACACTGCTTGTTAGCTCATGCTCAGCTAGTTTCCTCTCTTACACAGTCCAAACCACCAGCCCAGGGAATGGTGCCACCCACAGTGGACTAGACCCTCCATGAATAATCAAGACAGTTCCCCCAAAGACATGTCGTTAAACCAATCTGATCTGAGCGATACCTCAGCTGGGACTTCCTTCTCACATAACCCTGGGTTGTGTCAGGGTGCTATTTAAAGATAACGAGGACACCCTGAGTCCTGGAGTGAAGATTCTTGGGTAAGAGCTGAGGTGTGTGTGTGTGTGTGTGTGTGTGTGTGTGTGTGTGTGTGTGTTTGTATATGTATGTGTGTATATGTATGTTTGTGTGTGTTTATGGTACCCTGAGTCCTAGATTGAGGATGCTTGGGTAAGAGCTGAGACATGTGTGTGGCTGAGACTTGTGTGTGTGTGTGTGTATGTTTGTGTGGGGGTGGAGGAGGGTCTGAGGCAGAGCACTAGGCAGGCATGGGGCAAAACAGAATCAGGCACTTGGAGAGAGGGACAATGGGCATGAGACACATCCAGGGTCACATGGAAGAAAGTGACTCACAGGCAGAGAGCCCTCCACTGGGCAACTCTGAGGCACAAGATCTCATGAGCCTTGTCTGCCTTCTTTGGTCTGGGCTATGACCTGGGGAAGTTCAGAGTCACAGGAAACACCCATGCTGCTGTGTGTCCTGTGAGAGGTGGGGACTTCGTGGATGCGTGAGAGTCTACGGATGGCTTCTCCACCCTGAAGACCACTTTACTCTCTTCTCCCAGCCATCAACTTGATTAGCGATGTGTGAGACGTTCCAAATCTGTCCCTAGGATGATGGTCTGGGTTTCCTCTGGTGCACCTTTCCGAGCATTCCTAGAATGTGCACATCTTTTTCAAGTTTGTGAGGCTGCAGAAGTGGGATTCTAGGTGTGTAAGGTCTAGAGAGGATCACTGGGTGAGGATGGGCAGGGGAAGGCTCCTGAGGGCAGTGAGAATTCCCTCCTGAATCTCTGGGCAGGACCCAAATGACCAGAGGAAGCTTCCCCGGTGACCACTGCAATCTGCTGACCTGATATATTGGGCCCATCAGCATCACCACCAGGCTGTTCCGGAAGCTTTCTCAGACACACTCACCAATCATGTTTTACTTGGTTCCAGTCTGGGAAATACATTAAACATCATACTCTCCGTGTAACTCATAAAGCTAAGCTGGAGAATGGGGATCTGGAGGAGGAGGAAGCAGGGCTGGACAAGCTGGCGCTTTCATGCTTGGATGGCAGAAAACCCCAGAATGTCAAGGCTTGGTGAAGCACCTTAATTGACAGATCTCACGTGTGGCTGACCATCATCATGTGTGGTCACGATCACCTCCATCATTAGCTGGAGGACAGGGTGATCTTTAGGCACCTGCAACCTCTTGCCTGGCTTGTCTTGGCTCTTGTCCAAATTAGGGCTTCCATTGCTGTGAAGAGACATCATGACCAAGGCAACTCTTATAAAAGCAAAGATTTAATTGGGGCTGGCTTACAGGTTCAGAGGTTCAGTCCATTGTAGTCATGGTGGGAATCATGGCAGCATCCAGGCAGACTTGGTGCTGGAGAAACCAAGAGTTCTACATGTTGATCTGAAGACAGCGAGGAGGAGAGTCTTTATGCCACGCTGGGCAGAACTTCAGCACCAGGAGCCCTCAAATCCCACCTAACTAAATCAAGGGGCAAGAAAAGCCAAGCATGACACAGTGACATACTTCCTCCAGCAAGGCCACACCTCCTAATAATGCCACTTCCCAGGAGCCAAGCAGAGTCAAACCACTACACCCTTCATCCACTTTGGCTTTTCTTCCTGCTGATTTCTCACCAATCCATTTCTGTTGTGATGCGACGCTGAAGTTATACTGAAGAATTGGTCAAGTTCTCTGCCTTCAGGGGTCCCTGTGAGTTACTAGGCCTGGTGGTCTTGGAGAGAGGGGCAGCTACAGATTTCTCCCTGTCATGAATTATCCAGAAGTAACAAGGCTGTTGAGAGGCAATGGCTTTGGAGAAAGATTGGTCTTACAGCTGGGGCAATGCTAGTAATTGCCTGGGACCCAGTGTGGTTGAGGTGTCTGTCCACTGACCCTTCTCTGCTCTGGCTTCTCTCCCCAGCCTCTTGGGCTACAGACCAGCTTCTTAGGCACCATCTTTCCCCTGAACATTTCTCTGTTCATCCTGCTGCTCCGGTCTCTCATTTATCTTCCTAGCATGAAGGTTCTCTGCTCATCCTTCGAGAATCAACCCAACACTGACCATGAAAAGCCTCTGACCCATGCAGTCCCAGTGAAAACCTGTGTTTAATGCTCTGATAGCACACACCCTGGGTAATGGAGCTTAGCAAGAGTGCTCAACTGGATCTTCATCCTAGGACCTGCTCTCCACCCTGAGGCCCCTCTCTACAGTGCCACCTCTACAAGATGGCCAGTACACCAAGCCGAGAATATCTGTGAAGCTCTTCTTTATTCACATTTCCAAAAAAAAAAATCAATGGACAAACTCAATATTTATGTTTGAATCATCAAAGTCCAGTGTGTGAACATCCTGGAGGAACATTCAATAATAAGTTAAAAGTCTGAATTCAAAGAACTTAGCTCCAACTTTGTCTCATGTAACCGCTTCCAAACTCTGTCAGCTGTTATAGAAGACTTGGAATAAGTTGGTCTTGGGACCTTCGGGAAATATGAGCCACTGTCCCATAATGTGCCCACAGCAGATGTAAATAACCAATCATGGCATCCACTCTCGTCCTTCTGAGGACATCTTATATCAGTGCAGAATAGACATAAGAAGGGTCACTGCCTATCACATGGCTGTCTTTATACCTTTGGGAATGATCCCAGTGGGGGGTGTCAGCTGCGGAGTAACCAGGGTTCCACAAGAGTAGATTTGGGAACTCTCTTTCTCCTGGTTATGGAGTGAAGTTGTAAAGGTTGAACCGTCTTCTGTCCTACCATCGCAGGGACAGGACATCAGAACATGGACTTAGGTCCTTCAATAGAGAAAACAGACAGAGAAGGCAGTGATGTATCCCCAAAACTTGTGTGAGGACATCCTAACTCTAGGCTCTCAAGAGTGTGCTAGAGTCTGAATGGATTTGATGGTGTGTGTGTAAAGAGGGAGCTAAGCTAATGTGAGGCCATTTGGGTGAGAGGTCACCAGGTGACTCTCATGCATCCCAGCACTGGTGGGGAGGTAGGGGCGGATCTGGGAGGAGTTAGAGAGAGAAGCAGAGAATAAATACAGTCAAAATGCATTGTGTGAAATTTTCAGAACTCTCAAAAATAATAAAAACATTTTTCAATGGGAAGGTGTCAAGGGAGGGTAGCTGGAAGGGGTTTGAAGAAGGAATGGAGGGAGATGATAGAGTCGATTTAAAAGAAAAACATTTGTTATATACATACATACTCATGTAATACAGACAGACAGACAGACAGACAGACAGACAGACAGACAGTCTGGGATTTGTGGAACTGGTCACCAGTACACCCAGGAGCCTCAAAAGGAAGCACCCTGCCAAGCTTGATCTCAGGCCTCTGCTGTGTAGAATGGCAGTCTTAATTCCTTATGGAAGCCCCAGGGCATGAGCACAGGGCTCTTCCCAAATAGACAGGAGAATGAGAAAAGAGAGCCGTGTGCTGCTCCCTCCTCCGTCTGCATGGTAGGCAGTCTTCCTGGGTATGTGGGGATGGGATTAACCTAGAGGAGGGTCTATGATAGGTGGAAAGCTCACTCACGAAGAGCAAGGGCCGACCTTCAGTGTCTCCATGTCTCCAACGAGATGTGTCACCATTCCTTCTACGTCTTCACTCAAACCGTCAAACCCCACCTTCCAGAACCTTCTACTGCCTGTCTTCTGACCTTCTCTTTGGCCCCGTATGAGGAAAAATAGATTCGAATGCATTTGACTTTAGATGTGTTTCTTTCTTATTGCTGCCAGGGAAGTCCATTTTACAAGGATGGAAGGAAGGGAAGGGAAAAAAGGGACAGAAAGAGAGAGTTCCCTGAAGGGAAACACAGCTACTGGGTAGTTTTAGTGCTTGTCACGGGAGAGCTAGGGTGACAGGCAAGGCTTCCTCACGCCGCTCCTGTGCACAGCCTCATCTGGTCCTGGAAGCTAAAGGCTGAAGTAGAAAGCTTGGTCTTTGTCTCTGAATGTTCCTTGGACTGCAGATGGTCTCCTCTTCCTCCTCTTCTTCCTCCTCCTCCTCTTCCTCCTCTTCCTCCTTCTCCCCTTCCTCCTCCTCCCCTTCCTCCTCCTCCCCTTCCTCCTCCTCCCCTTCCTCCTCCTCCCCTTCCTCCTCCTCATCTTTCTCCTCCTCTTTCTCCTCCTCTTTCTCCTCCTCTTTCTTCTCCTCTTCTTCCCCTTCTCTTCCTCCTATTCTTCCTCTTCTTCCTTTTCCCTTCTTCCTCTTCATCTTTCTCCTCTACTTCCTCCCCCTTCCCATCTTCTTCTCCCTCCTCCTGCCCCTCTTTCTCTCCCCCCATGCTCCCCTCTCCCTGCTCCCCTTCCCCTCCTCCCCTTCCTCCTCCTCCTCTTCCCTATCCTTTTCCACTTTCTCCTCCTCTTTTGAGACAGAGACTGACATGCCCACACTAGCCTTGCTGTGTAGCAGGACTACAGCTCAGGTCTTGAACTCCTGGTCTTCCTGACTTCACCTCCCAAGGGCTGAGATGATCAGTGTGCGCCACCAAACCTGCATCCAAGCACGGTTTGTTTGTTTGCTTTTGTTTTGTGGGGCTAGAGCTTGAATCTGAAGGCTTACACAAGCCAGGTGAGTTCTCGCCTACTGTGCTGCATTCCCAGCCCTCAGTATTTGCCTCTTGCCTGTTTCCAGAAGCGAAACTAATGTACTCTACCTTAGGAAAGTGAAGAACTAGTCTTGGCCCAGGGTCCCCAGTTTGGTGGAAGTAAGTGTGGGTTGCACCTTAGTGGAGCTGGATGCTCAGCTCTGGGCCTTGGCAGGATATCAGGACCTCCAGCATCCTCTCCTTGCCATTACCACAGTCAGGATGATCCTTGGAATGGACTTCTCACAGACCCAAGGTCCTCACATCCCTGGAGAACCACGCTGTTTCATTGAGAACCGTTTTTTTTTTTTTTTTTTTCCTGCAGATCTGGAAAGCTGTCACTCAAGACTAACATGTTCCTGTCATCCCAGCAGGCATTACACACTGCCAAGGTTCTCATCAGTGAGGAGGGACGTGGAGCCCACAGAGGGCTGGGTTCCAGGAGTCACAGACCGCCGGCCTGGTGTTGGCTCCTGACGCCGCGTGTTGTTAATGCCTTCCTCTGATAGTTTAGTCTTCATAACGAAACCTGGCAGGTTGCAGCATCACTTCCTGGCATTCCCGTGAGGGCGTTCTAGATTAGGTTAACTGAGGTGCGAGCAGTGCCCTTCTGCAGGCTGGGGTCTCAGACGGAATAAAAAAGAAGAAAGCGGCTGAGCACTAGCAATACTAGCATCCATTGCTCTCTGCTTCCCAACTGCGGATGCAGTGTGACCAGCTGCCTCAGGTCTCTGCAGCCTCAGTGGATTTCCTGAGTCATGATACAAAATAAAACCCGCTTTCCTGAAGTGGCTGTCATCGGGTATTGCACCACAGCCACGAGGAAAAACAAAAAAACAAAAAACAAAAACAAAAAAAACCAGTCCATTTCCCAAGTCTCAGAGCAGCATGGCCGGACACAGTGTGTATGCTTGAGCATCTGTGTGGGTGCTCGGTGCCAAACATGAGATCCCCCATCATGTACCCTTGTTCTGGGGTTCGGTGTCCCCTGTAGAGCTGTGTCCTTTTCAAACACCTGCCCCAGTGCTTCCTGCTCTTGGGCACAAGGCCTGTGCCGGTTAATATTAGTATCAATTTGACACAATCTACAGCCACTTGGAAATAGGGAGCCTTATTTCTTCCATCAGATTGTCCCATGGTTGGACATATCTGTAACTGTCTGTAGTGATGATTGACATGAGAGGAATCCAGCCCACTGTGGGTGGCACCGTCCCTAGGCAGAGGGTCCTAGGATGCATAAGAAGATAATCTTAGGATGTATAAGCCACCCAGAGAGCAATACAGCATGTAGTATCCTCTGTCATTTCTCCTAATTTCCTGCTTGAGTTCCTGCCCTGACTCCCCTCAATGATGGCCGGTGACCTGAAGGTGTAAAATAAACCAAACCCTTTACTCCTTGAGTTATTTTACTTTATTTGTATGTGTCTTTTGCCTGAATGTATATCTGCGCACCACACGTGGGCCTGGTGCCCTTAGGAGCATGGAGAGGCCATTGGATCACCTGGAGCTGGACTTACAGACTGATTTGTAGTTTCTGGGAGCCGAATCCAGGTCCTCTGAAAGAACAGCCAATGCTCTTAGCCACTGATCCGTCTCCCCAGCCTTCCCACGTTATTCTTGGCCATGGTATTTGTCATAGCAGCACAGGAAAAGCAGAGTTCTGCCCCTGGACCATCCAGAAAGAACACAGGCACCAGCGTCTCCTCTCGGCATCTTCCTGTCATACCTGAAGTGAAGCTGAGCTTTGTGAGTCCCTCAGAACCCAGAGGCTGACCTCAGAATAATTAAGAGAAACGTTCATCCTAAGGAGAAACTCAGGCCCCCAGCAGCTCATGAAGAGATGCCAGCCTATTCTTCACCTCTGCTCCAGGCAGCTGCAAACCACAGCTGGCTCAGCTTTGGGCTCTGGATGTGTGTGTGAGCATGTGTGAGCATGCACGTGTGTCCTTGAGGCTGTGCACAGTGTGTTCCTTTCCCAGACAAGGAAAACCACCACACGATGCGATTTAACTGGTAATTTTGTTTGCTGTGGGGTAGCTGAAGCAATGATTGTATTTGATGTGGAGTTGAAATGCATAAAGAGATAAATGGCTTAATTTGAATCAATATTAATTTAGCGCAATTTACTTTTAACTCTACTTCGCAGCAAATCAAATTACTCTGTTCAGGAGTCATTTGAAAACTTTTCCCTGTGCAGAAAACTGAGCTAAACTAGCCTGGCTGTCTGCTGGTGCAGGCATGAGCTTGCAACCCAGGCAATGGGCTGTGAAAGATGCAGGCATAATACCCCAGTGAGAAACAGCTTAGCAAGTCCACCGGTGTGTATGTGCATATGTGTACACGTGTGATTATTTGGTATATACACGTGTGTCCACGTGCATGTGGAGGCCAGACGCTGACATTGGTGTCACAGACTCTCAGTGAGCCTGGAGTTCAGTGACTTAGCCAGACTGGTCATTAAGCTTGAGGGTGTTAAGCTGGAACCCTTGCTCATTCTCTGAACAAGCTGGGAAACCCCATCTGCCCTCCCCCCTCCAACCCCAAAGAAAACTGTGGCCTAACATGTCATCTCTCCTCGACTCCCACCCAAGCGTGCCTGCCCTGGGGCTCAGTGTTTGACCATGTATGGACATGACCCCAGCTCCGAGCTCACATGTCATCACTCCATACCCAATACCTACAAAACCCCTGTGCTCTAGCCTGGATGTACAACTTCACTGAACTCCTTCTGTGAGGTCAATGTGCCAACCTGAGAGCGGCTTCCCAATAAACCCACCTTTATCTGCTTGTAATCTGCTCTCATCTGGGGAAGCCTACGGCAGGGACCCTTCTTTCTCTGCCTCTCCTGCATTGGAGATACAGCCCAGTGCCGCAGGCCCACGACTTTATGTGGGTTCTAGGTATCTGAAGGCAGGTTCTCATGCTTCTAAAACAAGCACTTGACTGACTGACAGAACCATCTGTCAGTCCTCCTGTCCCCTGTTCTCCTCCTCCAAGGACACCCATTGGATCAGGCCCAAGTGACTGATCTCATTGTAACTCAGTGGCCCCTTGAGAGATCCCGATCTCTGAAAGTCAGACTCTGGGGTGCTGTGTGTTAAGACTTTGACACAGGTCTTTGGGGACACAGTTTAGCCCGTGACAACCTTCTTTTTGGAGAAAGAAGACATTGAGTACAAACAATCCCTTTGACCTGGGCACAGATCCCGGATACGACCCTGAGGGTCCCACCTGTGTGCTATAGGACAGTGTTACTTCAGTAAGTCCTGGGATCTCCCAGCTGTGGTGGCCTCATGAAGCCGAGGCCTGGTTGCTGAGGAATTGGCCCACTTGATGACAGAGGCCTGAATGTTCCAGATCTCTAACTGCAGAGCCAGGAATTCCAATGGTACGATCCATGTTGTGTTGCAAGGCCCGAGAACCAAGGAGCTGCTGCAGGTAGCGCCCATGGCCGTGTGCCTCTGCACGGGGATCCTTCCTGGAGTGTGAACTTCTGAGCACACCAGTTCATCCTCTGAGAACCTGGATACTGGGCCTTTTCGTTGTGAGGATAAAAGCTGGAGGGGTGAGTGTGGTGAGGAGAGAGGGGATGCGGGCCGAACGAGACACACCTATGTGATGTCCCTCGACTGGATTATAGGATTTCCAGAAAGCTGATGATGTGTTATTTCTAGGGGTGTCTGGAGAGTGATTCTGTACATTCGGAGGGGAAAATCCTCCCCAACAGTGGTGGGTACCGTCCAGCTTGCTGGACACAAAAGGAGGAAGGTGACCCTCTCTAACCCTTCTACCCCCTGTATTCTGCCCCTCCCTCCTCCCCTCCCTCCTCCCTGCCTCTCTCCTCTCCTTTCTTTCCTCCAGCTCTGAAGGAACAAGGGTTGGAGATAGGAGATCTCCATGCGTGAGGAGCAACCTCACAGCCAGGAAGCTGTTGCTGCAGTTCTCAGCCCAGGGAGGAGAAGACAGTAATTTATAAAAAAGTAAATAAAATCACGTTTCCCCAAGAGTTTGCCATGTATCATAACTGGTTTCCACCCATGCTGTCCTGCAGAATCTGGACTTCATTATCTCTTCTCTGTCTCTGTCTCTGTCTCTGTCTCTGTTTTCTCTGTGAGTCTCTGTGAGTGTCTATCTCCGTCTTTCTTGTTTTTCCCTTTCTGCCTCTCTGTCTCTGTGTTTCTGTGTTTCTGTGTTTCTGTCTGTCTGTTTGTCTGTCTGTCTGTCTGTCTGTCTGTCTGTCTGTCTNTCTCTCTCTCTCTCTCTCTCTCTCTCTCGTATGTGTCCCATGCCGTATATGCCCCTGGATGCCAAAGGACAAATATTTCTCTCCCTCCTCTTGTGGATCCTGCAGATCATGCTAGAGTCATCAGGCTAGACAGCCATCATCTTTAACCCCTGAGCAATCTCTCTGGCCTTCATCTTCCTTCCCACAGATACTCACACATCAACAATGGGGCACTTTCAAGCCCAGCCCTCACTCAGGGATGAGTGGCTGGACAGTCAAAGAAACACGTGAAAGAAGCTGAGATTCCCTGGGAGGAGGACATGGGTGGACGAGAGGAAGGTCAGCAAGGGGACACTCCTCAACCAGGTCTGCTGTGGACACTTCCCACACACACACACTGATTTCATTACATAGGTGTTTGCAAACCACAGTTTTAAATACAGATGCTCAGTTTATGGCCGACTTCATTGGACGATATCTATTCCATAAATTAATTCACATCACTTGGCATTTTAGTGACTGAAAATTATTTTTAAAAATACTTAGAATTCTATGGGTAGTCTTGTATTCGCATGCATATTTTTTTTCACATTTATTTTCTTGATGGGGAAAGGTACTTCTAATCAACTCCTGGCAGTGCACAAAAACAAACTTTTATTTAAATGGACTCCATCAGCCACGATGAGATCAGAAAGGGTTTGGGGCTGGAGATTCAATGGTGGAGGTGTGTGTGTGTGTGTGTGTGTGTGTGTGTGTGTGTGTGTGTGTGTGTGTGTAGGGGGGATGTCATCTGGTATCTTTCCTGGGTTGATATGTTGAACTTCTAATTGACACCAGGTGAATTATGGCTCCCTTGTAGCATGATGAGAGCTTATAAAACACTCTCCGCTAATATTTTTACCCTGAGAGTTGATGTTGCAAAATCTAAGCCTTCTGATGCCTGACAACTTGTTTGCAGTAAATTCTAGGAGCAGGAGTCATGACCAAAGGAAATAATGACAAGCACTCATCTCAGCCTAGGGCCCGTCTCACTCTGCCCACAAGCGTTCGCCTCAGCCCAGGCCGTCTCACTGCCCACACCTTGGCTGGGGCAGGGTTCACCGGAGGCAGGCATCCCCCGGAGGCAGGAGGAGGTCCAGCACTACTGCTCCCGTTTTGAGCCAACTTCTCTCTAACAAAGGATGAATCTTCTGGGGACTAAGGTCAATGGACAGCTCATAGCTGTCATTTGCAGGTAAATTCTTCCTTTTAGCCACTGCGACCCAGAGAGGCAGGGACCTTGGAGAAGCAGCCCTCTCTTGGAGCGAGGCTTCCTAGAGTCTCCACAGTCAGAGAGCTCTTTACTGGCGGCGAGCAGACAATGGGGCTTTCAAAATTATGCCTCGCAATTGGTGTTTTTCACACATCTCCCAACGTAATTTCGCAATTAAATGAGGCCGAATATACACAGGAATGTGGTGGACGCCATTCAATGTGGACTCCAGCCAGCCTCCCTCTCGGTCTCCATAGAAAGCAGAGAAAACTAATTAACTTTCCTGAGCCATGAGATTGAGTCTGGGTATGGGATCCACCTACCAGCTCCCCATGCCTGACCCCTGTCATTTCTCAAGGGCGCCATTGACACCTGTGGGTGGCGGAGAGAACCCTTTCTCCCGTTCCTCACTATGGAAGGAAGTCCAACGTAGCAGGTGCATTCAGAGCAAGTGGATGCTTAATGGGGCTCCACTGAGTCTCTCCTGCCTTGGGAATGGGGTGGAAGCACCATTGGCTGCTTCTCTCATGTGACATTTTCCTTTCTGTATTTTCTTCTATGTGCTAAGGATTTTTATACCATGCCCTCTGCGGTATAACGTGAGCTTCTCCACAGCCCCCAGGTATTGTCTCCTTGTGAGAGTCTCTTTCATCAGATGCACCATTACTCCATGCACCTAGTCGCTAGTGCCCTTGTTCATTTGATGATATCGTGGAGAAGGAAGGTCCACAAAGGTGACTGGAAGAGCAGACCTGGTTTGGGAAGTTTGATCTAATCACCATCCACAATCTAAGATCAACTCCTTCCTCTTCACACATTCCTAGTGACTGAACAAGGAGATGCTGAAGCTGACAATGGCGGGGACAGTGGCATTCACTGTGTTCCGCAAAGCGGGGTGACAAACTCTAGGGGCGGCACTCCAAGGCTCTTCTTTCCATCCTGGTTATGAGACAAACCCTCAAAGTCAGGGAAAGGTCACTGATAGAAGAAGCAGCTGTTGCTAGCCTTCAAGAACAAAGTGCTCTTGGGAGTTGGGGTGGGTTGGGGTGGGGTTGGAGAGCAATGGTCAAACTCCTCAGAGCCTAGAAGGGAACCACTCCTGATGGACCTGGGCAGAGCCAGGGCCTGCAGCCTGCACTGACTTTCAGGGTGGGTCTGAAGGACTCTCACCAGGACCAGGTTCTTCTTAGTCACTAGGCTTCTGAAGACAGGGGTTTCCCCTCCTCTGCAGAGAGCAGCTGCAACCCCGTCCACAGGAGTGCCTCAGCAGGCTGGAGGAGAGGAGTGCTCTCAGAAGGGTGGACACCACCCCTGAGAGTCCTGTATGAATCTCCTCAGCAGGGCAGAGCAAGCCTGGGAAGGAGGAAGGGAGCTGGGAGAGCCTGTTCCAAGCCACACACTGCACAGTGCTGATGCTCAGAAGGAGATGAGCTTTTGCAGAGCTGCTGAAGCCAGCAAAAGGGAGTCCTGCTGACCTAAAGGCAATGGGGAAAAGGCTTGAAGAGAACAGGGGCTCTTCCTAGTTCTTGCTGCCGTCAATGAGAGGCACATACATGCACACGCATGTGAATGCGTGCACACAAATAGAGAGCATGTGCCTGGCACACACACAGACTACCAAGGCCTCCCTACCAAGGCTTTTCCCCAGTGCTTCAGGCAGACTTGAGTGTAGTTGAACAACGCCTCCCCCAAGGTCCATTTGGTGCTAAGGAGGGACTTGGCGTCATCTGGGAGCAAATAAACTGTGGATGGAAGTGGTTCTGGATGGAAGTGGTTCTGGCTTTATCCCATCAGGCTGGAAGTCAGCAGCAGCTGTGACAAGTGCCCCCATCTCTGCCTCTTCTTGGGGCTCTCCTGACGTACAAGGTCTCCACCTCTTTCAGCAGCCTCTGCCTCCTCCGCCAGTCATCTCGCCGTTGCCTCACATCTCCTGGAGCTAGCTTCTTGAGAAGCCCTTCCGTTACGTACTAAACACAGCGCTTATCTTTCTTTTAAAAAAATGAATAAGGGCTTTGAACATTGATTTCTCCCTTCGGGCTAAAGTTGTTTCACTTGGGAAATGGTAGTGAAATAAAGAATGTTTGATCTGCTTTGCATTCGCCTCAGAAAATAAAAATCCCACCCCGCACTTGACAGCTCATTCATTACCCGTCTTCCCCCCCTCACTAGACTGATGGACAGGCAGGAAGAGGCTCTATGCTCTGTAGTGAATTCCCTTGATATGGAAAGGCTGAAGGGGTGGGTTTCCCTTGGGTCTAACTATGGTGGGTGGGGCATCTGGAATCCTAATGACAATATCCTGTCCCAGTGGGCAAGATCTCAGTCTGTGGCTTGAACTCTGGTACAGTGAACTGGGAGCTTAATTCCTTCTGGACTCCCAGTTATTCGGGAAGCCCTGCTAGCTCCAGGAAGAGGAGGATGAGACGGGTTTCTGAGACCACAGAATCGTCTCATACAGCCTGATGTAGTGATAGTTGTCAATCTTACTTTGAGCCTTTATGTAGGTGTTGGGCTAGACCTCGGCAGATCTTGCAATCAAAGCTTCAGGCTGCACCCCTCCACTTGGGGGCCGGAAGAATCGGGGAGCTGACCCTCCCTGGGAAAGTGAGTGGACTCATCAAAAGCAGCTTGTGCAGGGTTCCTCCGTTGTCCCCTGGCCATTGGCCCAGTTAAGCAGACATGCTGTTTATTAAAGGAACAGTGGTTATTGGATTCTACTGTATTAACAGCAATAAATCCAAGAGACATCTTTGCACAACCTCCTCCTAAAGCTAATGTGATGTGTGAGCAGGTGCGGTAGTTGTGCTCAGCACTGGGGTAAGGGGGCCGCAGCAGGGCAGCCCTCACCCCTCACCTGGGAGGCGAGGCACTCTGGCCACTCATGGGAAGTGGTCAGCTCTGCATGGAAGAGCAATTAAGGCTCTTTTTCAGGATTGGGGGGAGGGGGGTCAGCGGTAAAGCACTTGCCATGCTAGTGTGAGGACCTGAGTTTGGAGACCTAGAACCCAGGTAAAGCTGTACATAAAAGCACATATGTGCAATACAAGCACTCCTATGAAGAGACAGGAGGCAGAGACAAGAATTTCCCAAAGCTCACTGACCATTTAGCCAGGCCTATGCACTGCAGACAAGAAATCCCATGAAAGACAAGATGGAAGTTGATCAACATTTAAAGTTGTCCTCTGACCTCCACAGATGTACTGCACAACACACTGCATGCACACACATGTGTACACACACACCTGAACACAATGCACACACATACCTCTACACACATGCACACACACACACACACCTGCACACATCCATACACACCTGTATATACATCGACACACACATCCATACAGCTGTACAAACATGTACATACTTGTACACACATACACACACACCTGTATACATATGCACACACATGTATCAGACATAAAAAGATTTTTAAAACATAAGGATACACTTTGACAGATAAATTATGGAAATGATCTGGGAGTGAGTGGGGATGGACAGACGTGGGAGGAAGGAGGAGAGTGGAAGAGGGGTGAGTAATAACCCCCCCCCCCACCGTGTTAACAGACATGGCGATTGCCTTTTGATTCTCCTTCCAACCCTGTTTCCATCAAACTCCAAAGGTACAGGAATTCACTTGTGTTTTGAATCAAAACAGTACCTGCTTTATGGGAAATATTTGTTTGCTTATCCATCGGATTTACATTTTCACAAAGAACATTTCTATCAAAAGAATGAAGCCGTTGCCAATTTAAAAGCAAAGCAAAACAGTCAGGAGCAAGCTTAGCTGTTAGAAACAGGGAAGACGGTTTGTCCCCTGAGCCTGGGAGCCTACTTGAAGGCTCTGCTCACAGGCAGGTGTCCAGATCATCTCTGTGATCAGCCCTGCCCCATCCTGCTCCCACAGGACCCTGGGCAACACCAGCAGAGGGTAGGACCCCAGGGGAGGGCTTAGCAGCTCTGGTCCCTACAACTGGCAATTTGGAAAAGCTCAGATGCATAGAAACAGAGAGTGACAGGACTCTTTCTCGTTTCCAATTTTCTTCCCACTCATTTTCTCCCTCCTTTTTCTTTTCTTCCCATTTGTGTGTGTATGTGTGTGTGTGCTTGTGTGTATAGGTGTGTATGCATATGTATAGGTGTGTGTATGTGTGTACAGGTATGTGTGCATATGTGTGTGTGCGTGCATGTGTGTACGGGTGTGTGTAGATGTGTGCATGTGTTTCTAGGTATGTGTGTGCATGTGTATGTATGTGCATGCATGCGTGTGCAGGTATGTATGCATGTGTGTGTTTGTGAGTGCATGTGTGTACCGGTATGTGTACATGTGTATATAGGTGTGTGTATGTGTGCGTGTGTGTATGTGTGTGCACGTGTATATAGCTGTGTGTATGTGTGTGCATGTGTGTATAGGTATGTGTGTGCATGTGTATGTATGTGCATGCATGTGTATGAGTGCATGTGTGTACAGGTTTGTGTATGTGTGTGCATGTGTGTTTAGGCATGTATGTGCATGTGTGTACAGGTGCATGTGTATGCATGTGTGTATGTGTATGAATGTATGCGTGTATGTGTGTGTATGTGTGTACAGGTGTGTGTGTATGTGTGTACAGGTGTGTGTATGTGTGTGTATATGTGTATAGGTATATGTGTGCATGTGTGTACAGGTGTATGTACACATGTGCTCACATGCGTGTGTGTGCAGTGTGCTGTGAGTACATCTGTGGAGGTTAGAGGACAACATTAACTGTTGATCATCTTCCATCTTGTTTTTCATGGGATTTTTCATCTCCCTTGCCCTCTCTCCTCCCCTCCTCTCCCCTTCCCATCAGGTTCTCTCCTCCTCTCTCTCTCTTAACAGCATGATTCACATTCATCACCTCAAGGTTGAAGAGCAGCACTGATGGCCACATCCTGTCTTCTGAACCTGGAAACAGAGATGCCTGGTGCATTCGGTGGGAGCGACCCTCCATGTTCTTCTGTAGCATCGTGCAGGACTCAGGGAACCCTTTCTCCTACCAAGATGCTCCCTGCAGGGCTGTGGCTGTGGCTCCAGCAGGGGAAGCAGCATTTGAGCACTGAGGTGTACTTGCCTTGGGGACAGGAGGCCGGCTCTGGCTCAGGACCCTGGGTGGTGACGAGGATTCCTCATAGGCTGAGAGACATGAAGGATGAAGGTGCAGACCTGTGGTGCCCTCAGACCTCAGAATGAACCACAGGTGATGACTTCTCCCTACCACTGAGCTCCAAATTCTTCCTCCCGAGAGCTCTGGTCCATGCCACACTGCCATGGCCCTAACCCAGTCACTCCGCTGGCATAGAATCCCTCCTTATCACTCTGCCCTCTTACTCCTTGTGTCTTCTCCTCAGCACAATTCAAAAACAGGCCTGATCTTCCCTAGGCCCAGGGGCTTCACTGTAATAACATGTCTGGAGACCTCATGTGGATGATCAAGACCTACAGTGTATGACAGAGTCTCCCCTCACCCATGGGTAACACAGTCTTCCCCTGGATCACAGAGACCACAATGGTGATCAGAGTCCTCCCAAGAGCAGCAGAGTCCTCCCATGTACAACAGACTCCTCCCATGGATGACAGAGTCTTCTTATTGATGGTAGAGTCCTATAGATGACATAATCCTCCCATGAGCACCAGGTTCCTCCCATGAATGGCAGAGTTCTCCCGGAGGTGACAGAGTTCCTCTGTGGGCGATAGAATCCTTTCACGGCTGTCACTCAGAGTCTTCCTGTCACTGACAGAATCCTCCCATGGATACCAGCATCTCTCGACGACACACATCCTCTTCCAGCCTCTTTGTCAGCTTAGCTCAATGTTCATATGAATTCCAGGCTCCCTTGGCACCCACAGTAGGTCTTAGGAAAGCACACAGTGAGTACTCTCTCTTCTTTCTATCAACTTTAGAGCATCAACTCCAGCAGAACCTGGAGGAAGAAGAAATGGCAGTCACGTTGTCTGATGGGAGTAAGAAGGAAGCCCCAGCTGGGCTCGCAGCAGCTCCCAGACACTTTCCCCAGCGTCACGTCGCAGGGGAAGGGAGTGGCAAGCACGTGAAGGTATGATCATGTGGAGGTGTGAGCATGTAGAGGTGAAAGCACGTGGAGGTGTGAACATGTAGAAGTATGAGCATGTTGAGGTGTGAGCATGTAAAGGTATGAACATGTGGACATGTGAGCATGTGGAGGTGTGAGCAT
>NC_034595.1:104153441-104167074 GCF_900095145.1 Mus pahari | reverse complement strand
TGTGAGCATGTGGAGGTGTGAGCATGTGGAGGTGAAAGCACGTGGAGGTCCATGGGTCTATCAGCAGGACCAAGTAACTGCACATAACCGGGTGGCGCAGGAACTGCACACTCAGATGTGCATTTTAGTGAGCTCCTGGAGAGATGCAATGGACACGCAGATACCACTGGCCTTCTGCATCTTGTCCTCAGAGACAACCATGCAAGGAGGATCTGAAAATCACCAGAGGCATAAAGAGAAGACCCCAGCTTTAAAGGAATACCCATGGCCTTGAAACACATGAACCACCTTTGTATGGATGCAGACCATGTGCTCTAGATTTGTGCTTCATTCTTGCTGATGGCAACAGGCCCTATGTACTCGCATGAAGACAGTGTCAGCTGTGGAAGGGGAAACATCTTCAGTGGTGAGGCCGCTGGCAGAGCACATATCCCAGCAGAGCACATAACAGATGCTCAATAAACTCAACGGCCATTTTTAAAAGTCATGATAGAATTAGGAGGGGGTCAGAAGCTGTGCGAAGGAAGCTCTGGAAAGCATCGAGCACGTGTGCTACAGTCCTTGGGCAGGGGCTGGGGGCGGGTTAGGATCACAGCAAAGATGGAGGAGCTGGTGTCTGGCTAGTTGGGAACGGGTGAGGAGTAAGTTTGAGTCTGGTCAGGGAGGGGTAGGTGGAGTGAGGTGGGAGCTTTCTGTGGTTGAGAAGCGAAAAGCCAGCCAGAAGTGGATAATGACCGTGGCAGCATAAAATATTGCTGGAGGCAATGGAGGAGAAATTTTGAGAAGGCAATTAGAAATTGTACAACTTCTCAGTAAACCAGTGATGATCCCCCTCTTCAAAGCAATCGCTCATAAAATTAAGGCCTCCAAGAGAGAGAAGGCGGGAGGGAGGTGGAATGCAGATTGGGTTTTAGCAGAGAAACTTTGCAATTTGGATCCGTGAGAAGCACAGCCCGGGACTTGGCTAGGAAGTAGCTGTGGTTTACATTAGTGGGATATTTGTAATTCTGTCCCGTCTCTCTCCCACTCGGTACTAAATTCTTCACATTGAACTCTGCCTCGTGCTCCGTGAGAGGTTTTCATTACCTCTGTGTAACTAACAGCATAGCAATCCAGGTCTTTAGCATGAGCAGATTGGTCACACGGGTGACGTGCCAGCCGTTACCTGGCACTGCTCAGTGAGTGTTTGACACAGACAGAATTGCTTAGATACGGTCAGCCCATGGGCAGCCTCACACATCAAACCGGCGAGGATGGACCATGGGAGAGAGCAAACACAGACGGACATCATCAAGCTTGATCAGCTTCTCCCCATCCATCAGGGGCTCTGTCCCAGGGAAACAAGGGTACATGGCAGAAAACTCCACTGTTGACCCCTAGAGCTTGTCGCCCACCTCTTCCCCTCTTAAAACAGACCGTGGCTGCCTCACTCTGCACAGTGGTGCTCTGGTTTGCTGTCCCCACTCACTGTCCTCTTAGAAAGCCCTAGAAGGTTCCCCATGGAGTTGTAGGGGAACAGGGAGGATCATACTTTACAAAAGACTGTCCCACTGCTACCCGCTGCCTGGGATCCCACGTCAAACTCCCGTGCTTTCAAATGGATGTTTGCTAATTGCAAGAACTCTGGGGAAAGCCTGTATGTGCACCCTCATCTTGGTACCCGTAAGTGAGCAGATGGGTGTTCTTACCTGCTTGGTGGAAGACAGTGGGTAAAACTCTCTACCAATAGTTAATATGTGAGCATCCTTCAAGAACAACCTCAGCTGAGAGACCTTGAGTAAGTCCCAGAAGGATTTGTATGGGTCCTTTCCGCCAGCCTAGTGTGTGCTATCACCCATCATACAATAGTGCAAACTCTAGTCATTAGGGTGTACCTGTTATAGGGGTCACATCTAGGAGGACACTTTTTGAGGAGGTCTGGCACCACAGAGCTCCTCCTGCTAACAACTCCAGCATGCGTCTAGTTCTCCCTTCCCTCAAAGTGTGAGGTTCCGCAGGAAGTCTGGTTCTTGAGATGTGAACACGAGTCTGTTGACTTCAGGACAAACTCTCCCATGTCCCGGCCCATAGGTCCCTGTCCCTCTGCCTTTTCCTCCACCATCTTGAGAAAATCTCTAGTTATTCACCAAGCAAGCATGTCTAGAGTATCAGTCTGTGAGTCGTGAGATATGTTGGGCACCCAGCATGAGGGAGATGTGGAGGCTGCAGAGAGAGATGGATGGATGGGTAAAGTGCGTGCTACACACGCATGAATCCCTGTAATCCCTGGGTGTGGCAGCATGTGTGTTTAGCCCCTGTACTCTTACAGGCAGATGGGAGATGGACAGGAGAGTTTCTGGAAGCCCTCAGGCCAGGCAGCCTGATGTACACAGCAGGGAATAACAAGGCAGAGGTAAAAACCAGTCTCCAAGATTGTTCTCTGATCTCTACATGCTCCCCGTGGTTGGTGTGTGCGTGTGCGTGTGTGCGTGCATGTGTGCATGTGTGCATGTGTGCATGTGTGCGTGTGCGTGTGTGTGTGTGTGTGTGTGTGTGTGTATCTGTCTGTCCACATGCATGCACACACACATACACATACCACTGCAAACAAAATGAGGCACGAGCCATACTATCAAGAACCCAAGGGACCATCTGCAGAGCCCAGTGTTAGAGGTTCAGCACCTGACACCCTTCCAAGCATGGGAGGCTCAGCATGGGTGCAGCAACTCCCTGCAAGGCTCTCTGCACACCTCAGACTCTTCCTGCTGCAGCATCTTGTATCTTCCCACTGTATCCATCACACACCAGCTCCAGGCAAGTTTCCTTCTGCTTCGACGTTGAGTTGTCCCCATGTCTGTGGGGTAGGCATTCCCTGTCCGGTTTGACAGAAGCAGCAGCAGAAGGTGGAATGTTTTCCAAGGTGGCTTATGTCCAAGTGTGAGACAGAGGCAGAGGTGACCTCCTTTCCTCCCACCTCCAAAGGGTTCACCCAACTCACCCAGCTGTAAGATGCCTGGGAAGGCATTGCCCAGATTTCTGAATTTGGTATTGTGGGGTCTGTCTCTCTGCCCCACAAAAAGCTGTCTTCATGTCACTCCTAAACAAGCCTAGTGGGTGGGGGTGGGGCAGCCTTCCCCAGGAAATTCCCAGGCTCTGTCTATCCTGCGGACACAGCTCTGTCTACGTCCCGGAATCCCTGTCCCATCACTCCACAGCTGCCACATTCACAGTCTGGTACAGGAAATACAGGCTCCAATGAGCATTAATTTGTGGTTGGACTGGGTTCAGCAACACGTCTCCAAATCAGATGTTTAATTTACTCCATTTATCCTCCATCCCCTGTCCCCATCTCAGAGCCTAACGGCCTTCGGCTTGGGCAATGGACACGTCCAAATGGACCATTTGGACGGAGCCTCGCATCTGACTGAGCGCAGCCAAGGCATGCTGCAAATGGAGCCACCGACATATGGCTGAGGAAGGAGGGAGATTTATAGCCACACTGCGAATCTGAGACAACTGGGGCTTACAGAGCAGCAGAAGCCTTGCTGCTGGGCTCCTGCTGGGTGACGTTTGAGCAGAAAAGTGGTCTCCAAGGGACTCCTGGACAAAACAGCCGTGCTTGTGAACTCCCCTCTAGTCTGATCTCTGTTGCTGTGACAAACACTATGACCAAAAGCAACTTAGGGGAGGAAAGAGTTTATCTGCCTCACACTTCCAGGTCACAGACTGTCCTTGAGGAAGGTCAACATGGAAACTGGAAAGCTTGCTGTTTCCACATGGCATTATCTCCAGCCCAGGATCTCACCTCTCAGCCAAGAAGTACAGCAGGAACCACGGAAAATGCTTGAGGACTTGCTCCCAGCTCATACTTTCCTAGCTTTATTTTATAGCCCAGAACTACCTGTTTAGGGAATGGTGCTGCCCACCGTGGACCAAAGCTCCTAAACAAATGAACAGTCATGCTAATACCCCACAGACATGCCCACAGGCCAATTTGATCTAGGCAATTCCTCGATCACATCTTTACTGTCAGGTGACTCTAGGCCTAGTCAAGTTGACAAAGCTAGCCAAGACTGCTATCAATTAGTCTATTTCTGCATAGGTCTGTTCCATCATTTTGATCAAATACTGAAACAATAGTAGTATGCAAGTAATTGATGTGTGTGTGCATATGTGTTTGTCATGTTCATGTATACACACCACCATTGCACGTGTGGACACACACACACATACACACACGAGCCTAAGTATCATATTACTTGAAGGAAAAGGTGGTGCCATCAAGTACTAGGTAATAAAACACAGTATGGCCATGCCATGGACATTATACCCACATGTACATGTATGAGGGTTCTCTCTATGGCTGCTGATGGCCTTTGGGTGAGAGGGTTTGCAAAGGTGGCTCAGTGGTAAAAACCTTGCTGAGCAAGCACAGGGGCCCCACATAAAGCCAGACACACAGTATACATGTCTATAATTCCAGTGCTCCTGTGGTGAGATTAGGAGTGGAAACAGGAGAATCTCTGGCAGCTGTGGTCCAGCTAATCTGTAGTAGACTTTGGTAATGGGACCCTGTCTCAAACAAGGTGACAGATGAGGACTGACACCCAAGGTTGTTCTTGAATCTCTACACTAGTGTCATGTTATGTTTATGCCTGAACTCACACATGTGAACACACACACACGCACACACACATACACACATGCTTACACACACAAATACATACACACATACACACATATGCACACACATACACACACTCACATACATACCCATACACACACTCACATACATATACACATACATACTCACATACACACACACTCACATACACACACATGCATACATATGCATACCCACACTCACATACATATGTACACATACTCACATACACACATATGCACACATAAACACACACGCACGCACACACATACACACATATGCACACATATATACTCATACACACATGCTGTAGCTCTCATGCCTTCTCTGATCTCTATTCAGAACTTTCTGCAGCTGGAGCACATGCATACACATCTCCTGAATCAGGATGGGAGGCCATCTGGGAGCTGGTGGAGAGACCTCAGACAAACAGAGTCCAGAAAATGCCAAGGAAAGCTCCAGTGTCTGTTCATAAATAGTAGTCTCCAGGAAATGGCCAGCAGGAGGGCTTGTATGTATGACTACACACAACGTACATAGCAATCCCCATCTATACCTGTACCTGCACACATTCATCTGTGTCTGAGCGGTCAGAAGAGAGGATAAAAAAGGATGAGTTAGTTTAAGACATTGGCTCACATAACCGAAGGGCTGGCAAATCTTCATAGGAGAATCGAGGCTGGCTGTAGATGGGGTGGGATGCAGATGGAGCCTGCAGCCTTTCTGTAGGGAGTCAGTCTTCCTTCCCAGAAGTCTTCAGTTCTTCCACTGGAGGCCTTGGTTTTGAGTGAGATACTCCCCCCGAGGCTCAAGCATTTGAGCATGAGGTCCCTAGCTGGTGGTGTCATTTGGAGAGGCTATGGGGAGGTGCAGACTGGAGGAAGTACATCACTGGGGCCTGGCTCTGAGCATTTAAATGCTTCACTTCAATTCCCTGCTCTCCCTGGTTTGGGTCTGCAGTAGAAGGTTTGATTTCTCCATTTCCTGATTCCATGCCTCTCTGTCATGATGGACTCCTATTCCTCTGACACTGTAAGCCCAAATAGACTCCGTCTTTTATAAATGGCCTTGGTTTTATTATAGCAACAGAAACTAACACAGCTTTCAATTGACTGCCCGAGGCACACACACACGTGGAAGGTGTGAGGCACACACACTTGGAAGACTGCCTGCCTCTCTTTATTATCGACTTCAATGTTAATCACAGTTTAACCAGACCTTCCAAAGACACACCTAGGCTGACACTCAGCTCAACATCCAAGTACTATGATCCACCCAGGGTGACATAGATGGTTCACCTGTAGTACCGTGGTCTCTGGGAGAGTGCAGTTGGGTGGCCTCTCCAGCTGTAGAGGATTCCAATACAGCCCATCTTCAAGCTACCTTCATGTGACTTGGAACAGTGTCTGGAGACAGACAGGTAGGTGCACATGACTATCTTGCAGATAGTGACAAAGGACACAAAATGGCACCCTCTCCCTCATGGTATCTTCAACAGATAATTAGAAATCCACCTGTGGGGAACACGTGTGTTACTCATGACCAGCTCTTCACACAAGCCACCGTGTCTGCAGAATTCGGAGCCCTGCATTTTGAGGAGCTAAGACCTTGGTGAGCATCAGTCCTCCTGGACTAGCAACTGACCGTGGATTCATAAACTCCCCGAGAAGAACCATTTCTGTTCTTGGCATCTGAAGTACGGGGCTGGTCGACACTGCTGCTAATTAGAAATTTGAGGGTCATTTCACAGACTCATTGGCTGGCACAAGAGAGGCCTCTGTGGCTTAGTGCTCAGCTAGGTTCACAAGCTGTGGCTTCTCTGTGCTGAATGGCAGCTGATGCATCTTGTTAAATGGAAGAATTCTCCTCTTGCAGGTTCAGGCTTTCTTTCTCCATCATCAGTTTTTTCCAAAGGGCCTCTGTATTTAATGGCTGTGGAGTCCACGAAAGGCAAGCTTCTTTCAGGTGCCTGAGCCTCTGAGGATGCATCTTCATTGTGTGTTCAAGGGTCAGTTGTGGCAAAGCATGAGCCTTCTTGCTCCTCCACCAGAACCTCTGAGAACTTCTCCTGGAGAGCTGGGTCTCACAGGACAAGGGTCCCTCCAAGAACCTGGGAGACAATTCAGATGTTAGAAAACCGTAGGCTTCGTCTCCAGGCTAGAGTAGATGATTACTCTACTTTTGGAAGCTTCCTGCAGCTGTGCCTGGCATGCCACATGGCTGGCATTTGCCTTCCATGGGGCTCTGTGTAGCACTGTGATCACTGCTCTATTTTTGACTCCCCCATTGAGGAATATCTAAAAGGAACCCCCCCCCCAACATCCAAGAGTGGATAAGGGGGTGGAGTGCCATAGCTACATACCTAGTGCTTTCTCTGTGTCTGCAAAACCATGACACTCCATTGACCAAGTTTGCAGCATGGTGGACACCATCACTCAGTGTGAACTCTCTGCCCCTCTGGACTCCTAGCAGGAGCTATGGGGTGCTTTACTGGCTGACTGTGTGGACATGAAGCCCAGTGTGATCCTTACTACACAGGACCTCTTTCCTGAAGGGAGTTTGCCCTGGTCTTCAGAACACTTTTGTGTTAGATAAAAGCAGAACTGTTGTAAGTGGTGTTGCTGAAGAAGCTGGTACTAATTACCTCTCAAAGAGCCTAATTAGGTGAGCTGTTGTATACCACAGGCAGCCCTGACATGACACTGAAGGGGAAGGAACGCATCCAGTCCCTTCAATTAGGAAGAACTCAAGAACTGTCTCACTAATATGGGTTTTTTGCGGGGTGGGGGGGTGTCATAACATATGGTCAGGCTCAGGGGCCATACAAGAATGCACTAGATCCAAGTTATCCTTGGGTCTGGCCATCAAGACCAAGCCTACAGCTTACAAGAATGCACTAGATCCAAGTTATCCTTGGGTCTGGCCATCAAGACCAAGCCTACAGCTGTAAGAGGAGAGATGTCAGCTCTTCTTTACGAGCCCACAGCCATAAGAGGAGAGATCTCCACTCTTCTTGACAGCTGTGAGATCACAGCATGGGTTGTTTTTAACTCTGTCCAGAGAGAGTTATGGGAGGGCATGGCCTGGTTTGAGGAAGAGAAAGAAGCAGATATATCAAGTCTATGAAGAAGCAATTTATACTCCCCTGCTCCTCAGTCCGCCTCAGAGATGAGGGTCTCCTGTAGCCCAGGCTAGCTCCAACTCAACGGTGTAGCTGAAGATGACCATGAATACCTGATAATCGTGCCTCCACCTTTCTAGTGCCAGGACCCCAGGCATGCACCACTATGCAGTGCTGGGGAGGAAACCTGGGGACTTGAGCAAATTTTGCAAGAGCCCTACCAACTGGTCCTACATGGTCCCACATGCTTGCATATTTATACTTCTAAACTTCTGAGCCCTGACTGAGAGAGTGGGGTTAGCCTTGAAGACTCGTGAGCTGTCTGTAGGAGGTCCTTCCTACTGTCCTGTGGAAGCTTTTGAGTTCTGTTTTGAGGGATGATGATAGAACCCCAGTTTTCTACCACCAAGCTCTACCTCAAGACCCCATGTGATTCCTTGATACTAGAGTTAATTTCCAACAACTGTATCCCCTTGACCCTTCCCTAATTAATTAATTAATTAACTCCTGAATCTCATTGTAAAGAAAACTAAGAGCAGCCAGCAGAGGTCACTCCACAGAGATTCAGGCATCTTGTAGATTTGAGAGTTCCCTTCTCAGGAGGATGTCACCCTCTAAGTCACTCCCCCTGTAGAGACTCAGCCATAGATGCTTTATTTCGTGTTCTCTGCAATGCTGTAGCTGGAGTGATCTTTACTTCAGTTATAAACAAAGTCTGTATTTTTCCAGAAGACATCAGCATTATGGCTTTCAGAGTCCATAGTCCATGAGCATCCCAGACTTTGGAACACTTACCACAGTTGCCATAACACTCTTCTCACTATGTTCTGGGTTTCCTCTAGTCTGCTCCTCCAACATATTCATTAGTCAGCTCTGCATCACTGTGTGGAAACACCCAAGGCCACTAACTTTATAGAGTGCTAACTTTTATGTGGCGTTTGTATATGCTCAGGTGTGGCCTTGTGGGAGTAGGTGTGTCACTGTGGGTGTGGACTTTAAGACCCTCATCCTAGCTGTTTAGAAACAAGTATTCTGCTAGCAGAATTCAGATGAAGATGTAGAACTCTCAGCTCCTCCTGCACTATGCCTGCCTGGATGCTGCCATGTTCCTGCCTTGATAATGGACTGAACCTCTGAACCTGTAAGCCAGTCCCAATTAAATGTTGTCCTTATAAGAGTTGCTTTGGTCACGGTGTCTGTTCACAGCAGTAAAACTCTAACTAACTAAGACAGTTTATTAGGTAGCAGTTTTACAAGATTAGAGGGATCCATTGGTTTGGCCTCTAATGAGGGTGACACAGACTGAGGTATATAGGTATAGATGATTACATCTTAAAATAGGGGAGAAAGGATAGACAGACAGAGCTTCATGATGCCCCAATGCTATACTCCCAGTGACATAAGGATTTCTCTTGAGGCCAAGCATCCCAAAGGTTCCACCACCTCTGGCACTATGTCCCTCTGTAGACCAAGAAGTGATAGTGAACCCCCAGGGCAAGGAATCCAGACAGGTCACTGAAAGCCAGCTGGCAGCTACCAGCTCACAACAGGCATCTTCTCAGCCTGAGCATCAGTCGGCAAGGCACTCTGGGTAGGCAGAGGTCCGAGCACGCTGCTGTGTGCTGCTCTTCTGCATCTTCTGACCTACATCACCATGTTTCTTCCCTCCAGATGATTCTGGCCAGACATCTGTGCCTACTCTGTCTTCTCCCTCGCAGCATGCATGCTTAAGGCCACTTTTGATCAGACAAAGCTCATGAGATGTGGTCTTCACACACGCTGGCCCGTGTGTGCCTGCTTTGATCTCTGCAATCATTTACAATGGTAATTCCAGCCTATGGGAAGTCTAAAAGTGTTAAGTGCTTAATAATAGATTAAACAAGATACAAATAGTTCGGGATGAAAGTTCTACCTTCCCCCTCCTCGCCATCCAGGCATCTTTGCCTCCCACAGCACATTCACAGAGCCCTGTCCATTTCTGAGGGCATATGTGATCTCAGGCTCGCCACTGGCTCTGGGCTGGCTTCCCCTCCGATAGACTAGGCTGCTGGCTAAAGTAAATTGGGGGGGGGGGGGAAGAGAGCTGGCTCTCACCAGTGTCATGCAGCATGTCATCCCCAGGCATGTGGGGCCAACAGAATCACCTTTCGCCTCACATGCACTGGTCTGCGACAAGCGTGTTCTTAGGTCTGTGGGAAGTGGTCCCATGAAGGTTTGTTTTGAGCAGTGAAGAGCCACGAGAGCCAAATGATTGAAGGAAAGAACAAGAGAGACCCAGGTCAGTGGCAAGGGTGGCAGTGGCCAGCCGGTGACAACACACTGATTGTGTGTGTAAGCCTGGTGTGGTGATTTGGATGAGATGCCCCCCATAGTCCAGCCACTTGGATGCTTAGATCTCAATTGGTGGCTGTTTGGAGGAGGCTTAGCAGGTAAGGCCTGCCAGAGGGAGTGTGCCAATGGGGACTGGCTTTGAGGTTCCAAAGGACCAGTTCTGTTCACTCTGTTTCCTGCTTGCAGTTAAAGGTGTGAGCCACGCGGCTGTTCCTGCCACACTTTCCCATCGTGATGGGGGTGACTCTTGTCCCTGCGGAGTCTTTATCCCAACCAACTTTTTCATAAGTTGTCTTGGTCATGGCGTTTTATCACCACAACAGAAAAGGAACTAGGTCGCCTGGCAACCGGAGTTCCATCCCTGGAATTTGTGGTGGAAGGAGAGAACTGATTTCTGGAAGCCGTCCTCTGACCACATTTACTGTGGCATGTGCATGAGCATGTACACACAACAGCAGCAGCAATGACAACAACAACGATAACAACAACAACAACAACAAAATAATAGTAATACTATTCTAAGAAAGAACAGCAGCTGGGGCAAGTGAATGCAGATATGTATGTGCATTGAGACATGTATGTCAGTGTATGCTCACAGCATGTAATGAGTTCTTATTTGCAAGTACATGTATGCATGTATATATGGGAGTGTGTGCATGTCAGCATAGGCACACTTAAATGTAGAGCTACATGCTTTGTATAAATGCACATGTGCTTGGTTAAGTGTATATGCATACATGTGATTTCTGGTATATATGCCCCCTGTGCACAGGCAGTGTGTGTGTGTGTGTGTGTGTGTGTGTGTGTGTGTGACTTTTCAGAGCAGTGAATTTGGTTAAGTGCTACAGACAGGACGTGTAAGTATCCTGCTTCAGTGCATTCCCTGTTGTCATGGAAACAAAGCTCACCTGGACCTGTACACTGGGATTGGTGTCCTGAGCTCACCTGCAGGCAGAAACGGCGTGAGTGAGGCAACTCAACTCTGCATCGCAGAGCTGTTCTTGGCTTCTTGGGCATATCTTAGGCTCAGCCAGAAGCAAAGCACGTAGTCTAGGCCAGGACCTTGAACTATCAAGACCAGATCCTTCTGCTGAAAGTGGCCTGGATTGCTCTGCTGCTTCAGAGCCATCTGAGTCTCTGCAGTGACCGCCAGGGCTTAATGAGTACAGGGCCATCATTTTGAATTTCAGCCAGCAAAACCTGGGAGTTTAATCCTCAGAGTAGAATTTAAGATACCTTCGCCTCTTGGTCAGCACCATGGGTAGTGTCTTGACTATAAAAGGGCTCTGACAAATGCCGTCAGACTTTAATGCAGTCACGTGGAATCAAAGGAGAAAGAAATAAGTCAGATGGAACAAAGATGCCAGGCATGGGAGCTCCCAGCACATGCAGAAGGCTAAGTAGCCCATCAGAGGACTAGAGCAAGCTCCTGCTTTCCCTCTTCTAAGGCCACTGCAAGGCATTGATCTCAGTGAAGAATTAATCTGGTCAAAGGATGAGAGCAGAGCCAGGCAGGGGAAGATCAGACGTTTATCATGTAGTGACTCAGTGTCCAAGTAATTTCAAATCCTCGGGGGAAAGCTGTGTAATTTTCCATCTGGATTTGTCCCCAGTTCCTTCCAAGCCATGGTTACAGTCGCTGCCTTCAGCACCAGCAGTGACAGGTTCTGATGGTTTTGAGTCATGAGACACTAAGCGAAATCAGACCATTGTTTTCTTTTGGGTTCCCCCCCCCCCCTGTGGCTTTTCATTATCCCCGTGATGGCTAAATGGATGGGGTTCTAAAAGCCTTTTAAAAGACCCAAAGATAGGGCTTGTTTTCCAGCCAAGACCAATAGGAAATGATCTGGACCTTCAAGCTGTTTTCAGAATGAGTTATGATCAGTCAAAAAAGAAGCTCCTAATTAGAATAGCTTCTACCACAACTAGCTACTGGGCATGCTGCTGTACTTAAATATGGAGATGCGTTGCTTATCTGGGGAGCGACCCATAGTCTCCCGTGTGTAATCTGGCAGGAGTTGGATGCCAGGATGCTGTTTGACCATAAATAAGGCAAAGACCAAGAGGGTGCAATGAGGACCCCGAGGCTGAGGGCACAACCATCATCATAGAAACTGTGGCCCTTGGGGCTGTAATTAAAGGGACTGTAGAATAAGCATGTTGTGGTGAGTGCTAGGGTACATCTGCTCCCCAGCAAAAACACAGCATTCCCTGAAGTGCTGTCTTAATTAAAGATGTAAATCCATCAGGCATCTGAACAAACTGCGAGATACAGGGCTCTGTGGATTTCCTCCTGCAAATGCCCTGTTCTGGAGAGCATGAAGATGAGGACCTGGGCAACCATGAGGTAACAGAGACAAAGAAGAGTAGGAAGAAATGTAGGTGAGGAGAGCGTTAGACTGTGGCAGACTAGTGGGCTCCATGCCCACAAATGGCCTCCTCGCCCATCATTTCAGAGAATCCCCATCTCACAGTGAGAGGACGAAAGAGACCCTTCCATTCAAAATTCCAGCCAACACCTGCAGAGGTCTCTGGTAGAGTTGGTTCCTCCTGGTTCCCTGTTCCTAAGCATCCCCAAGAAATGCTTGAAATAGAGGTGGGACAGATGGCCCTGCACTCGTTAAGTCCAGGTGTCACTGAGAGACTCAGACACCTCTGAAGGAACAGCGGTCCAGACCACTTTCAGGAGAAGGATCTGGTCTTGACTGTTTGGGGGGAGCGAGGAAGGCACTGTGTGGCTTCTACAAGCTTGTCACCCAGGGAAGGCGGGCCTCCCTCTGAGCTCTCCACGTCACCCTTAGCATCTTGGAAGTTCTTGCTTTCATTTGGGGGTTCAAGTTGGCTGGAAGAACTTTCCCTGGGGAGCTATGTACAAACGTCTGTTCTACACACACAGGGCACCAAGGACTGACCAAGGCATCCGTTCACCCAGGTCCAGAATGTCACACCAGTGACTTTACTGGGCTTACTTATAGAGCACGGACAGCAGTGGGGTTACTTACGGGAGTTTCTCTGACCCCAGAGCACTGCCCCAATATAAAATCCTACCCACTATAAATGGTGACATGCCTCGGACTGAATAGATGGAGCCTCCCTTCGGTTAACTTTCCTTACCCTCTATATCACCTGCCAAGATTCCTTAAAGCTGTGGGAGAATTACATCCAGCTGGGAGGGGCCTGTAAGAATTAGTAACAGGAATCTCAGGTGACAGTCTGGCTACACCCCGGAACCCTTCCTTCTATGACGGAATGTCAACAGGCCACATCTTGACCCTTGATGCTCTCCACGGCTGCTCTGAATGGTTACACGTGGAAGACATCATCCCACGGCATCACACCGGGGTTAGTAAACACCACTGTCTTAGTCAGGGTTTCTATTCCTGCACAAACATCATGACCAAGAAGCAAGCTGGGGAGGAAAGGGTTTATTTGGCTTACATTTCCACACTGCTTTTGATCACCATTTCCACACTGCTTTTGATCACCAAAGGATGCAGGACTGGAACTCAAGCAGGTCAGAAAGCAGGAGCTGATGCAGA
>NC_034595.1:104132705-104153255 GCF_900095145.1 Mus pahari | reverse complement strand
TGAGAAAATGCCTTACAGCTGGATCTCATGGGGGCATTTTCCCAACTGAAGCTCCTTTCTCTGTGATAACTCCAGCTGTGTCAAGTTGACACAAAACTATCCAGTACAACCACCATAGAGCAGAATGACCTCTTCCTTCAGAGTCCCATGGACATTGACCGAGGAGGCAAAGGACATTTCTTAGTTTTCTTTTCAGAGGGAAAGCAGGTGTGCTGGGCTTACAGACTGAGTGAGGCCTCACCAGACCGGAACTCTGAGAGGAATGTTCAGGCTGAGGAACGGCAGCAGGAGCCTTGAGAAGGCACAACTACCCCAGGACTAGGCTTCAGGACTCCTTATCTGCCAGCCCGGGCTTCCGTACACAGGGTGAGCGTGCAGTCTCCCAGTTAGAGACTGGTCAGTCACAGTGGGGAGAAGATGAGGAGACACGCCTCCGCTGGGCTCTGCCTTTCCCCTGCCCCCTTGTCCTGTTTAAGAGAAGAGTGTCGCTGATCTCTTTCTTTGTGAGATTCTGTGTATTGCTTTGGAAAGAGACAGGTCTGTTAAAGAGGATTTAGTTCATGGGTTTTAAAAGCTGGAGACACTCAGCAGAGCCCCTCCAACCCCCCACCTCTCCAGTTATCAACCAGCCCTGCACTCTGTGACCAACCATGGGCTGGACCCTCCCCCTCGCACGACCACCACAAGGCTTGCATCCATACTTAGGCTGTCACGTAGAACCTCTTTCATAAGACCATAGAGTGGAACCTTCTCCTCTTCCATTCATGTTTCCACGGGGAGGGACATTAACCACTGTGACACCCTCCCTACCTCAGACAGATTGGGAATAGGAGGTGGGTGAAAAGCTATAGCGTAGTGCTGGCCTCACTTCTCTCCTGGCCCAGGATCCATAGGCTTCGTTGGTGGGCATGGGGAGTGTGGCTGAGAATCAGGACACTCACCGATACTCTACCCTGATCCACATTATGTGATATCTGCTTTGCTAACTATAAAGGTTTCTAGATCCACTACTGAAGAAAGTGGGCAAAGAAAGCGGGGTGATCCGTGACTGGCTCACACAGCCCCAGCTATGTCTACAAGTCACATAAAGATATAACCTTGCGCTTGCTCAGAGGCTGGGCCTGGCTCCCCCACGCTGTTCTGTCTTTGAGCCAGGTTCTCACATATCCCAGGTTAGACTTCAATTTTTTCTGCAGCGGGGGATGGCCTTGAACTCCTGACTTCCCTGCTTTCATCTACCTCACAAATCTTGGGATTACGAGCAGGTACCGCCATATCACGTCTTATGAGTTACTAGGGATTGAACCTAGGACCTTAATGCATGGTAGGCAAACTCTTTTTCCAGCTGAGCTGTGGTCCCAGCCCCTGTGCTGCTCTTTAAATTCCTTTTCATTGCAAACAGAGAGTCCTGTTGCCCACACTGTTTGAACAGAAGATGTATGTGGATCCTGGCTCCAGGGGACTGGTGGTTATAGGGCAACATATTAAACCATAGCATAGGGGTAGGGCATTTTGTTAGGCCACTCTTCAATCTTAGGAAAGAAAGGGAGGCCTGGGGGAAGAGATGAAGGGAGCTGGAACTTCAGAGTAGCCCTGCTAACAATTCAGGGATCAGATGTCATCAACGGTCCAGAAAAAAAAAAAAAAAAAAAAAAAAACTGAATCTTCCCTAATATCTCCCTTCTCCTGGACGTTAATAATGTGATATTGATAGGTTACTCTCTGTCTGTGAGACAACTAAACTAGTTTGTCCACGCGTCTCTGTTGGACTCTCTCATTTTGTGATTGACTTCAGGTTAAGAACAAAGGGACACACAGACCCCCTCCCATAAATCACCAGCCTTCTTGCTGCCGAAGAACTAATTATGCTGACACCCCCATCTTTTACAACACATTTATTAGTGGCGGCTGAGCAAGAGGATGAGTGGTGGCCGGGAAGGAGCACGGAGAGCCTTTGTCGCAGCCCACCCGAGGCCATCAATCTTCGAGGGACAAGGAAGCGGGAGATGTCATCCTTCCAGAAGGGATGGGATAAAAGATGTGCTGCCGAGACAGCTGATTATTAGGTATTTGCATATGAGAACTCGCAATTTGTACCCATCACGCCTGCCTCTGCCTCGCCTGCTGGCGTTCCCCTCTAAGTGCATTTTCCGTAAGTCCCAGACTGACGGAGAACAACAGAAGAGCCTGGCCAAGGTCTGCTAGGGCTGTGGATGTGCTCAGCTGGAGCTCTGCGTGGGGAAGGGTCTGTGCCCTCATGCCAGGGCACAGCACAAGGTCTCCTCCATAATGACACAATCCCCAGGTTCCTCAAACGGGAGAAGAGCTGGGCAAGATAAGGGTGTAACTGGCTGTTCCTACATCAAGTTTTTGGGGGGTTTCATTCAAAGAATTGGGGTCGTGTACACACATAGCAAAGGGTTTTGTTCAGAAGCAAAAAGCACGAGGCAGACACACCAATGGGACGAGCAGGCACGGGTGAGGGGACTCGAGAGTCCTGGGTGACTTCTGACATGTCCTCTAATGGGTCATGGAAGAAGAGATGTTGGTTTCTAGAGGCATGGGTTTGGTGGTGTCCTTCTCTGATAAACTCTTAATTAGTATCTGAGAACTTGGGCCTCCTGCACAGATGTGGGTTGTATATAATTTTAATCATATGCACACCATTTGTGTATAGGAAGAATTGCTGTCCCCATTTCTGTGGCACGGTGCCATGACAGAAAGCAAGTTAAGGGGGAAATGGGTTATTTTACATTACAGTTCCAGATCACGGTCAATTATCATGAGGTTGTCAAGGCAGGAGCCCAAAGCAACTGGCCCATATCCACAGTCAAGAGGAGGGAGGGAGGGAGGGAAGAAGGGAGGGAGAGAGAGAGAGAGAGAGAGAGAGAGGATACACGCATAGCTTATTATTCAGTTTAATTTCCCTACTATTGTAAAGTCAGGGCCAAGGGAATGGTGCCACTTTCAGTGGACTATATCTCCTTACATCAATTAACATGATCAGGACAATTGCCCATAGGACAACCAGATAAAGTCATTGACCTCCCCACCCCACCCCCGGCTAGCAGGTAATTCTAGACAGTGTCAAGTTGACAGTGAGTACAAATTGTCGTGGATGGCAAATAGAGGTTGACTCTAAATGAGTGGCCTTAGGTTCACATACCCCAAACCTGCTTGGGTTGAATGGGCTCATTGTTTCTAGTTCCAGGGTGTGTTTGATGATGAAGTAATAAGAAAAGAGGCTTCTAGAGTGGGGTCATATCCTGCTGTGTTAGGGAAAAAATTGTGTACCTCAAACTAGGGGTCTCTTGGGTTGTAAGCTATTTCTACACTTACTTGCCTGAAGGGCTCCCCTCAGTTGGAATCTGGCCAGGTGCACCCAGGAACATGTTTGGCTGGGAGATTTTTTTAAAGACCTTCCACTGATGTATTGACTGGGAGACCCTCACTGGATTGTTATGGGGTGGGAGACCCTCACTGGATTGTTATGGGGTGGGAGACCCTCACTGGATTGTTATGGGGTGGTTTGTGCCTTAGCACATCCACTGGTGATTTGGATGCATACAAAGGCATGAGCACTTCTTATCCCAAGTAGAGACCTCAGAACAGGTAAGGAGCCTGAGGAGAGGGAAAATGTAACCAAAACACACTGTGTAAAATTCTTAAGGAAATTAATAATAATAATAATAATAATAATAATAGAAAAGAGAAGCCAAAAGATAAAAATTAAAAAGCAAATTGGATCTAACTGAAAAAAGTGGTAAGCTGGAAAGTAGATTTCAATTGAGAACCCATTGAGACCTTAGAGAGTTACAAAGGGGAGAAAGAGCTGGAGGGTGGGGATGAGAGCTGTGACAGGCTGTCTCTGGAATTGACAGAATAGTGAACTCACAACACCTGCACTGGACCACATTCAGGCCGAAGACCACAGCACAGATGAGGGAGGGGCTCCGAAGATCCACCCCCTTAAGGGAGGATCTACGAGGCCCCACCCCTTAAGGGAGGATCTCCGAGACTCCACCCCTTAAAGGAGGACCTCTGAGGCCCCACCCCTTAAGGGAAGACCTCTGAGGCTCCACCCCTAGCTTGTGCACTTGGCCTCCATGATGTGGGAAGCAGAGCATGATTGATCTTGGTAGTGTTTCCTTGAGAGAAATTCGATGCTTATGGTATCTGCTGGCTCTGCAAATGGTCACTTGTTTAGTTCCCATGATGCTCTCTGGTTATCTTTACAGGTATCTTTATCTGCTGTTATCTTTACAGGTAGATGTACTGAGAAATGGGATGAGCTGACCAGTACAAACTTTCAAATCTTGAAAATGAAGCCATGCCATTAGTACATCGGACCTGGGATGGCAAGATGACTCAACCGGGCTCTACACACACTTGGCAATACCTGGGGGAAAACTGTGCAACCTCCCACTGCACAAGGAACCCAGCTGTACTTGGAAGAAAGATAGACACATCTAGACAAAAAGGGATGGGAGAAAGTAGGCCATGTAATTAACCACTTATTGTAGGATTGGTGTGCTAATATCAGGCAAAAATAGGCTGCAATACAAAAAAAAAAAAAAGGGAGTCATTAGCAGGGAACGTCGGTGTGGTATGATTTATGGGTCAATTTCCAAAGGAAGACACAATTCCAATCTGTATTCGCCTAATAGAATTGTCTCAAAATATGTAAAGCATTGTCTGATAGAGTTATGGGAGAGACTGATGAGCCCACCGCCCATCCCCGCATCCCGCTGGGCGGTTTTGCATTCCATCTCTCAATAATGGATAAAGCAAGCAAGTTTCTCCCTAAGGATGTAGGAGAATTCAACAACCTCGCTGCCAGGTATGATGGGAGCCTGCAAATTGGGGTGGGGGTGGGGGTGCTTGCTGTTCAGGCACGCAGACAACGTTTACAAATGTTAGTCCCCTGGTATAGGAAGCCCCAAGAAGCCTTTTCCCTATCAAATGTTCGAGCATGACACCCAGGGCCATCTGCTGGGAAAGAGAGGAACATATTTACAACATGTGTTAAAGCCACAGTTTTAATTTGCCAGGGTCCTTTTAAATTTTATTTTATCTATCTATCTATCTATCTATCATCAATCGATCGATCGATTGATTGATTCTGATTTTTGCAAGAGGAGATCAGAGAAAAGTCCTGGGTGTCCAGAGGAGGAGAATGTATCAAGGATGCTTTAAGAAGACTGAGAGCCCTGACTTCATTCTGAACCAGGCAGGGCTGGAACTCTCAGCAGGAGCCAAAGCCCCACACAGCAGGAAGCAGAGAGGGGTGGATTGGCTCTGGCCCCCCACCTCCAAAATCGCTTTTATAATTGAAAATAAAAGAAATTGTAGCACAGTGCTTGGTTAGAAAATGCCACAGGTGAAGGGTGAGGACCGGAGATCTGACTTTACCATGGTGAGACAGGCGGTTAGCGAAACGGGAACCGGAGCCCACACATCTCCATGGGGGATGTTCCAGTCCCTGGGCCCGGTGTCATTTGGTGTCTTAGTTCCTTTTTGGTTGCTGGGTTAAAACACTCTGAAAAGGAACCTAGAGGACAAAGAGCTTACTTGGCTCACAGTTTGAGGTTACAGTTCAGCCTGGAGGGAAGCCAAGGCAGGAGGCATGGGAGGAGACCTCCATTCGGAAACCGAGAGAGGGAAGCAGATGCTCCTCTGGCTGCCTCCTTTCTGTTCAGCCCAGGAATCAAGCCCAGAGAAAGGTACTGACACCTCTTTTAGGGTAGGTTTTTCAGCTTTAATTAAACTAGTTAGGACGTTATCTCCTAGGCACACCTGCAGGTTAACTGTTCTCATTAGATTTTGGTCACCTTGACGCAACCTAGAACCATCTGGGAATCCCAGCTGAGAAAATGCTTCCATCAGGTCAGATCGGCAGGTGGCAAGACTTTGGGGCATTATTATTGTTGCGTTAGAAGGCAGCTTGTATCCGGACAAGTGACACCAGTCCAGCACAGCTCCCCCAGAAGAGGTTTATTGGGGGAAGCAGGGAAGAGACCGAAGGGGGCGAAAAGGGAGGAGGAGGAGGAGGAGGAGGAGGAGGAGGAGGGGNGGAGGGGGAGGAGGAGGGGGAGGAGGGGGAGGAAGAAGAGGAAGAGATGATGAGGGTTGGTGGTCTCTGCCTTTTATTTGAGCCTTGAGGTAACACTGTTCACAGGTGTAGCAGGGCGAGGTGCATGGTGGGAAGATGTAGTTGCCCTGGCAACCCTTGTCACTTAGGGTTGACATTATCACTGGATTCAAAGGTGACTATAAAGCTGATTTCTGATGCCTACGATTATTACTATTATTATTATTATTATTATTATTATTATTATATTGGTGTGGAAAGGCACAGCCCACTGTGGGCTGTTCCACTACTGTGAAGGTTGCCCTAGGATGTCTAAGAACATGGCTAAACAAGCCATGGGGAGGAAGCCACTGAGCAGTGGTCCTTCAGAGCCATTGCTCTGTTCCTGCCTCCAGGTTCCTGCTCTGGCTTCTTCCTTCAGGGATGTCCTGTGAACTGTAAAATGAAAGGAACCCTTTCCTTCCCTGATTGCTGTTGATCATTGTGTTCTTTGCAGCAACAGAAGGCAAATGAGAACATGGACCATTAGGTCTAACTAGCCCCTCCTACGTGTATTTGGAGGCCTGATCCCTAGACAATTCCAGTACCCATCACACTGGTGACACTGGCTGTCACGGCTGGGCATGACAGGGAAGTTTCAGGACTCCCCTTTGCCAGGGTTGTTCCAAGTCTGGAACAAGCTTCTCCTTAACTCAAAGAGAGTTCAAGTTGCTGAGTTAGCCTGGAGACATTTGGGGTCTGAGGATGGTGAAGGTGGTGTCTACAGGATGGTGGTGGTGGTGGTGACAGCAACAGACATGAGCCCAGAACACATGAACTGGGTGTGGGGCTCAGGCATTACTCGGATCAGCTCCTTCAGATCTCATGACAGCTCTAGCAAGACAGTGGCAACATTACCCTCTTCTTCAGATGGGAGAATTTGTTGCTAAAACTCTCATCAGACTGCTGATGGTAGCATCTGGCTTTGCTCAGCTCTGAAAGTGACCATGAACAGGGGACAAGATCTCTCTACTGACAAGTGAGCAAGGCATGGTCACTTGTGGCATACAATATGGCCCCGGCTCTTCTGTTACTCTTCTTATTAAATAAAAAGTGTGAATGTTTGTGTGTACGTCTTCATCTGCATGTGTATGAGCATGTATGTGTGTGTGAGCATGAATGTGTGTGTGAACATGTATGTGTGTAAGCATGTATGTGTATGTAAGCATGTGTTACTCTTATTAAAATAAGAATGTAAATAAAATGTGTGTACATGTTCATATGCATGTGTATGTGAGCATATACGTGTGTATGAGTGTATGTGTATTACTCTTCTTAAGTAAAAGTGTGAATGTTTGTGTGTATGTGTTCTTATACATGTGTGTGAATATGTATGTGTGTGTGAGCATGTATGTGTGTATGAGCATGTATATTACTCTTCTTTTTTTTCTATCTTGCTCCTTTTATTATACATTCTGAACCCTCCTTGTGTAAACTCTAGGAATACTTTATACTGAGGCTATAGAATTATTAATGATTAGTCAATATTTTACATTAAAAAACAAAAACAACTCCAAATGCTCCCCAAACCAAAAATCTTAATGAATTACTTCACTCTCTTAATGTAGAATGCCTTCAGTTTCTGTTGTTGTTTTAAGGCCAGGTGTCACCATGTGGCTAGGCTGGAGCTCAGGATGTTGACCAGGTTGGCTGTAAACTCACCTAGTGCTAAGAGTAAAGGCATGCGGTACCGTGCTTGGCTAAATGACCTTTGTGTTTTATAAAAGATCGTCTTAAAATCAAAGGCCTGGGCTTAGGATGGAGTGCTTGGCTGGTGAGTGTATGTGAAAGGAGCCCCCGGTTTGCTCCTCAGCATCAGGGGTGGGAAAGGGGGGCCACTAACTCAAAAGCACCCCAACTTCAGACCTCACTGTAATAGATACAGCATAAGAATGAAGGTTTTCACGTAATAATTTAAAATATAAGTTGCTCTTCTTATTAGATAAAAAGTGTGAATGTGCCCAGCAGTGGTGGTGCATGCCTTTAATCCCAGCACTCGGGAGGCAGAGGCAGGTGGATTTCTGAGTTCAAGGCCAGCCTGGTCTACAAAGTGAGTTCTGAGACAGCCAGGGCTATACAGAGAAACCCTGTCTCAAAAAAAAAAAAAAAAAAAAGTGTGAGTGTTTGTGTGTACATGTTCATATGCATGTGTTTGTGTGTGTGTGTGTGTGTGTGTGTGTGTGTGTGTGTGTGTGTGTGTGTGTGTGTGTGTGTGTGTGTGTGTGTGTGTGTGTGTGTGTGTGTGAGAGAGAGAGAGAGAGAGAGAGAGAGAGAGCGAGCATGCATACAGGTGTCTTCATCTCTTCCCATTTTTTTTTTTTTGAGATGAAATCTCTCACTGACCTGGAGTTCCCAAACTGTGTAGACTGACCAACCAACAATCCTCACGCCATTGCCTCTTTAGCAAGGAATCATGGATGTGCATGTCCACACATGTCCTTTTCACATGGATTCTGGGGACTTAGTCCCAGGTTCTGTATTTATGCAGCAAGCATTTTATCAGCTATGCCATCTCCCCAGACTTCATTGTCATTTATTATAATGAATGATGTGAGCCAATGGTGTGCCCTGATTCAGATCTCCCGGGTTACCATGTAACATGGACCACTGTTCAAGGCCGCCGGGGCAGAAGTCCTGATCCATTTGAGGTTTTCCAACGTGGTAGGAGAGTTGGCTGAAAGGGTCAGCAATGACAAATGTAGAGGATCAAGTGCCTCATCTACAGGCAGACAAAGATATCTGTTCTCCCAAGACACCTGGATGTCTCTGAGAAAGTATCCACAGGGCAATACAATGCCACGTGGGCAAACTTACCTACCTTCAACCTTGGCTATTGGGGCCATTCACTGACTGCTCACCAGAGACCCAGGAACGGAGTTCTTACCCCATGGGGTACTGGGACCAGGGATAAGATTCCTTTAGTTGTCTGGACTTGAACTTGAGCTACAGAACCTCAGAACCCATCACACATCCCAGATCTCACTGTATCCGGCTGCCAGCCACCTATCAGGTGACCACCGAGAGGTTCCAGGACTCAAGAAAACTCAAGAAAAACAAGTGTGTGAGCCTCCTCCCTCCACAGTGTCAGAGCCTACCCCTGTGTCCTATGCTCCCCCTGGATACACCAGCACATGCCCTGGGGCCTGGCCTACCCTTTGGCCACCATGAGGGCACAAATGAGACTTGGAGTCATTCCCGCACCTCTGCTCCCGAGCGGTCGTTGAAGAAGGTTTGGTGGTGGTGGATCAATAGTAGTGAGTGACTCTCATTCCACAGCAGGAATTTCAGGGATACAAACACACATCTCAGATTAAAGAACACGTGTTAGAGCATGAAGTAGCTTATCACAACCATTTACTGTCTTCAGCACAGACAGAATGACAGGAGAGACTAGGCAGGGGTCACAGGGGGTGCATCTCACCATCAAAAGCCGTATTGACTGGAGTCCATTATGACAACCTCCGAGTGAAAAGGTGGACGGGCTCCGGAGCATTAGTGAGCTTCCCAAATACAAGAAAATTGATCCGTGACAAATTAATCCTGGCAGCTTTCATTTTCGATTTCCTTTCTGATTATACGGAACCATTAAAATGAACCCAAATAGAAAGGAATGAGATGGGACATCGAGAGAGGTACGTGTGCCGTGCATCAATTCCTTTCAAACATAGTTGAAGAGTAGATTTAATTTAACTAAATGGTAGTAGCCATATCGATATAGCAATTAGACTACTTCTGGGGGCACTGCCACTCAGGGCTCCTTGGCAGGTCCAGGCCTGGGGGCACTGCCACTCGGGGCTCCTTGGCAGGTCCAGGCCTGGGACTGAGGTTTTTCTCTTCTCACAAAGAGATGGGGACCAAAGTGTGGCGTTCACAGTGGACCCTGCAGAGTGCATCTCAGCCGATGAGAGCAGCTTCTAGATGGGCTGCCAAGAAGCACCATTCGGGGTTCTCCAACATGAGGGGGCCTTGGGTGAGAGGGTAGGGAAGGCTGCGCTCTGACTGTGCCCCCCAATTCACGTGTTGAACGTGGACCCCAATACATCTGTGTTGAGAGGCAGGACCTCTGAGTGAAGATTGGCCCACACTGGCTCAGTCCCCTAGAAATTGTGTGAACATGCTCTGTAACAGTTTAGAGCAGAAATGTCGCCCACAGGCTCATGAGTTTGAGCATCAGTCCCTAGCTTGTGGCATTGTTTAGAAAGCTTGTGGAAGCTTTAGGGAGTGGAGACTTGCTAGAGGAAGTGAATCACTGAGAGCACCTTGGGGGTTTTAAAACCTCTGCTCATTTTTAAGTTCTCTGATTGTGGGTATAACCTGATCATGTCTCAGGCTCTTGCTGCTGAGTCTTCTCTGCCATAGTGGCTCTGTGCCTGCAGCCTTCCTGCCTGGGTCCTCTGGCCCTGCTTTGTAATGTACCTCACCAGGCATCTTCCTGCTCCTGCCCTCCTATTCTGGTGTGGCACCTGGAACATTTTCTAAAAGCTGTTCCCACCACAGGGGCTCCTCTCCAGGAGTGTCTCACAGCCTCCCGGCTGCTCACTGTCCATCCTAGCATCTTCTCAGACATAGGCGCTCCTTCCTTCCTCTCCTCCCTACCAGGCTGGCATCCTTCTCCTGAGTCTAAACCCCTTTCAGGATTTCCTATGTTGTAGACACATCTGGAGCTGGGAAATGCCAAGCACTGCCTAGAATCCAGGGGACCTGCCCATTCTGGCCTCTCCACTTCAGACCTGTGGAAGTTCAGGCAGGTATATACTGGGCTCCAGAAATCAGCAAGACTAGCCATGCCCCATCAAAACAGCAGTGTTCGGCAAATGCCACTTTGAGATCCACTTGTCTGTTCTGTCCCAAGGAAACTGTAGAGTACGATGACAGGGACTCTTCTAGAACCCATCTCCATAGTAAACATGTTTCTTCTGGTGTCCGTTCAGTTCCACAGTCTACCATTAACTGAAGCAGACCTGAAGTAGCAGGAGGGCCTTGTGCCCTGAGCGTGCCAGGGCTGTGCGGTGCTATGGCGCTAGCCATAGCTGTGTGCCTGGAAGATGTGTGGAAGGAAGTTTTGTCTCTGAGTCTCTGTAGAGAAGAAGAGGTTTTTGGGGTACTGAGATGACCCAGTCTGTGTCCCTGAGGCTACCAGAGGCAGTCAGTCAATTCAAGCGAAACTTCTCCGGAAACAATTAGATCAGGGGAGCCCTGAGTGGTCCCTGTCCACAGCCTTATGCCTTGGAACAACTTGTCATGGAGTCCAGATGACGTGCTGTCCTCCCTATACCAGAGTGAAAATGAGCTTTAATCACTAAACTCCTTAACATTAATCACTACCCACCAGTGAGTCAGGCGCTGCCAACAGTGCGCCCATTCTCAATCCCGCACGTTAAAAAATGAATATCATAGGAAGAAAATGCCTCCGTTGGTGCCAGCCCCTTACTAGGAGGAGCAGCTGGCTTCACTCTACTCTCTAGTGTGGCTGCGGGCTCTCCATAGCTGCCACGCCCAGGTGGGAGGGGCTGCGGGGGCCCAGGTGGGAGGGGCTGCAGGGTCTCCATAGCTGCCACGCCCAGGTGGGAGGGGCTGCGGGGGGCCCAGGTGGGAGGGGCTGCAGGGTCTCCATAGCTGCCAAACCCAGGTGGGAGGGGCTTCAGGGGGACACAAATTGTTTTACTTCTTCTTGTGCTTCCAGATTAAAGATTTCAGGAGAAGCCACACCTCTCCCAGAGGATATCTGGGAGTCCTTGGTCCGTTAGTGGACACACACAAGGCATACAGCAATCATAAATTCCCTGGGATCCAGCACTCTGCTGGAGCCCAAGCCTTTAGCCTCATCTCCTGGGGAAACTGAGGCCTGGTGATCATAGAGCCTTTGAAGAGGATTGAGGCTCTAGTTGGGCTCTTGGTCTGTTTTTAGGACAAACGAAATTGTCTGTGCATGCTGCTGACCTGCCTGGGCCCTTCACAGCCACGCAATAGAGATGGGGAAAAAAGGGCGATTTTCTTTCTGTGTGTTTTTATATTAAAGTAATCAGACAGCGCTGTGTCCAAGCAGTTGCTTACCCACGGGGAGAGGCAAAGATCAATATTAATACTGGGACTCCTACGCAGCAATCTCTCTGAGATGTCAGGCAAGGCTCTGTTCTAGAGGCTTTCTATAAACGGGGCACATTCCAACCCAGAACTCTTTCTCCCTGCTCTCTGACTGTCTTTCAGACCAATCCCTTTGTCTGTCTGTCTCAGTGTGTCTCTCTTTGTCTCCATGGTTCTCTGTTTCTGTATCTCCATCTCTATGTCTGTCTGTATCTATCTCTCCTTGTTCTCTCCTTTTGTCCTTCCCCCCCCCCCCACTTTTCCCACTATGCCCCTTCCCTGTATCATTTTCCCGAGCTTTCTTCCCTCTGTCAATCTGTCTTTGTCTCTGTCTCTGTCTCTCTCTTTGAGTCTTTTCTGAAACCCCACATGCTTAAGAAGGATGCCTAGCCCAGTAGTTGATGACCATGTTGGTATTCTGTGTGGACTTCTGAGACACCGCCTTGGATCCCCTTGAAAAAGAGAGGTTGGGTGTCCCATCCAGAAAGAGCTATTGAGCCCTGGACCTTTGTCCGCTCATCTGATGACAGAGGCACCATCACCGGGGGCCACACCTGAGCTCGACATGAGCTCCTGCTGAATCTGCTCCTGATGTGGCTTTGGCATTGAGCAAAGGGAGCAGTGGGGTTGGTGGTTCCTAGAGGCAGTGCTGTCTTAAGGGCAGTGTCTGTGAGCCATGTCCTTACCCATAGCCACAAGACCACTGCTCTCTTCCTATATCCTTGGCCAGATTCCAGCTTCTATTCATAAACGAGCAAGCAAACCACCCCTTAAACAGGGATCTGCCACTTACTTCTATTCTTGGGAGGATGTTTAGTGCAGGGCTCCTGGTCAGCAGAAGCCACCTGGTCAGCTTCTTTGTTTACCATGGAACAAGTCTAAGGCCACAGAAGTATAGGGGCCTGTATCCATGGTGGTCCCTGGCTGCCCTGCCCTAATCTGAGGATTGAGATGCTGCCTGTTGTCACTGTGGAGTCTGCCCTGGTTAGAGAAGAGGGCATGTGGGCCTTGACTGTGCCTAGGTGCTGGAAACAATAGGAGCTGGACAGCTGTCAGTAACAATGAAAGTGATCATTATCACCTTTTATAAATAGCCACACTCTTGGATTTATTATCCGGTCTCCACCGCTCGCTTTTGTCAACATAAAGGTATTTACCCTGGGCTGCTGTCACCAGCTTGATGAGCACGGAGAGCAGAGATCTCTCTACAAGCAAAGCCTTTCCCTGGGAGTCTCCATGGAGATCACAGATAAGCCACACCACACTATGTGTGCGCACGCGCATGCATGCGTGCGTGCGTGCGCTCGCGCGCGTGTGTGTGTGTGTGTGTGTGTGTGTGTGTGTGTGTGTGTGTGTGTGTTGGGTTTAAAGTCATTATAGATTTGGTGGTTAATCCACTTTGTCAGGAGGACTAGCTTTAGAGTCATTATGGGAACATACCTTTGGTGTGTCCATGAAGATGATTCCAGGAAGTTTAAATGAGGAGGAAAAAAAAAAAAAAAAAAACCTTCCCTGGGTGTGGGTATCAGCATCCTGTGTGAGAAGAGGAAAGGGAAGAAGCCAGACAAACATCAGTGTTGTCTCCAGTGTGATGTCACAAGCCATGGCTTCCCCAGCATGATAGATGTTGTCTCTCAAACCATGAACCATAACCCCCCTTTATGGGTAGAGATGGCTGAGTCAACAATTAAGAGAACAGTTGCTACCATTGCAGAGGACCCAGGTTTAATTCCCAGAACCCTCATGGTGGCTTATATGGTGGCCTGTAACTCCAGCTCCTGAGGGACAGGGGGGCGGTCCAACATCATTTTCTGGCCTCCATAGACACTACATGTACAGGATACACAGACATACAGCAGGCAAAAGACACAGAAAAACAAACATAAAGTCCCCTTTCTTCCACTAGTTACTTTTTTTATCAGTTACTTTGTAACAACAAGTAGCTAATACAGTATTTAATTAATTTTATCTGAAGGCAAAGTCAACAAGAAATGAGAACAGGAGAATTAAAATTGAAACTAAGTGTATATTAAAGAAAAACACAGCCTTTGTGTAGTCTAGATAGTTGATACTTTGGTGGCAAAACGTTTGCTTCCTGTAGGTAGGAGTTTGTAAATGACATATTTGGGGAATGCTGTTCTCTGGCTAGACTTCATTTAGATAGAATCAGAAGCTCAAAAGAACTCTGGTTTCATCCTGATTAGCCTTAAGTGTAAACTAGACACAGCTTAGAGGCATCTAAGAGGGAACGCCTCTATGGAGAAATGGCCCAGATCAGATTAGCCTGTAGGAATGTCTGTGTGGGGCGGGGAGGGGGGGTCTTGATTGTTTATTGACATGGAAGGGTCCAGCCTACTGTGGGTGGCACCGTTCCCTAGGCATGTGGGCCTGGATTAGATATGAAAGGAGGCTTGGCCTGGAAAGATGGTTCAGCAGTTAAAAGCACTGACTGCTTTTCCAGGGGTCCTGAGTTCAATTCCCAGCAATCACATGGTGGCTCACAACCATCTATAATGGGATCTGATGCCCTCTTGTGGTGTGTGTGAAACTAGCTACAATGTACTCATATATAAAATAAATAAATCTTGAAGGAAGTAAAGAAGGAAGGAGAAAGAGAGAGAGAGAGAGAGAGAGAGAGAGAGAGAGAGAGAGAGAGAGGAAGGAAAGAGCCTGCATGTCAACAAGTCTCATTTCTCCATGGCTTCTGCTTCAGTCTTGCTTGAGTTTCTGCCCTGGCTTGCTTCAGTGATGGATTGTGATCTGAAAGTGTAAGCCAAGCAAACCCTGTTCTCCCCTAAATTATTTTTGGTCACAGTGTTTTATCACAACAACAGAGATCAAATTAGAACAGGCTTTAAAGTTGAGCCACAAAGATATAATAGCTCACAAGCCTTACCAAAATTTGTTTTAAATCAAGGGCTTAGGGCATAGTTCAGTGAGACAATCTTGCCTAGCATGCATGAGGCCCTGGGTGTAATCGTCAGTACTGCAAATCAAACAAACCCTGAATCAGGCAGGACACACCTGAAGTAGAAATTTCTGGTTTCTTTGGAAAAATCAGCTATGTCAAATGATATTTTGCTGGGGCACACAGGCAAAAGGATGTTTTGCTAAAACAGACATGTGAAAGGACTTGTGATGCTTAGAAGGAATAAAATATGACCCCACAGACAGTGGAAGTTGGTGAATTGATTTACCTTCCTCTGCCTTGCTAGTCTTTGCTGGCAAAGTGCATGTATTGGTTCGCCTTACATTGTGTTGCTGAGTTTTACTTGTGGTGACTTCATAGAGAGAAACTTGCTGTACTGGCTAATTTTGTGTCAACTTGACACAGCTGGAGTTATCACAGAGAAAGGAGCTTTAGTTGAGGAAATGCCTACATGAGATCCAGCTGTAAGGTATTTTCTCAATTAGTGATCAAGGGGGAGAGGCCCCTTGTGGATGGGACCATCCCTGGGCTGGTAGTCTTGGGTTCTATAAGAGAGCAGGGTAAGCAAGCCAGTAAAGATCATCCCTCCATGGCTTCTGCATCAGCTCCTGCTTTCTGACCTGCTTGAGTTCCAGTCCTGCATCCTTTGGTGATCAACAGCAGTATGGAAATGTAAGCTGAATAAACCCTTTCCTCCCCAACTTGCATCTTGGTCATGATGTTTGTGCAGGAATAGAAACCCTGACTAAGACACTTGCCAAAGTACTTGTGAGGTTCCTGCAGCTTCATGCTGCCTCTGCAGACTCTGGCCAATTGGTAAGCCTAGTGGTTTCTTCTGCATTGAACCGCTCTTGCGGATTTGTGTGTGGTATCTGCCGAATGGACTGCACTGCAGCTGATGGTTCATGTGTGGTGTTTGCTAGTGGACTGGATTGAGAACAACAAAGATTGGAATCACACCAAAGAACTATTTCTAAATAGGTCCACTTCCCTTGTATCCTAATAACCTTTCTTTTCCCACTACCTCTGGTGGGCAGTGGACTAGAGGGGAGGTTGAACCCTTATTAAAATAGGCTGTGAAAATTCTCAATGCTCAAGCCCTCAACATAGTTTTGGCCTAGGTGATTCCCACCTATGACTGCATGGACTAAGGACACCTAGATCTTGTCACTGCAGAGATGCTGGCTGCTGGGTGTGGGCAGCAACCCTGTGGAATGGAGAACCAACTTTCTTACCCGTGGTTCCACACAGCTCAGCACACATCTTCCTAGGCAGAGAGCTCAAACTCATGACCAGTGTCCCTGGATGATGGTGCAGATGTGTGTGTTGGTGGAAGGAAGACCCTTGACTCCCTTCTGCTAAAAAGAGCATTTGATCAACAGCAGCTTTTCCAACCACAGAATAGCCTGGGTTTAGAGTTTGTATGTCATCATAGAAATTAGCCAAACGCTGGAAGCCTTTTCGAAGCCCTTCGAGCCATCATCAAAGCAAACATAAGAAAGGGGAGTGGGGGAAAGCAGCCATGCTGCCTGCCCAGCCTCTCCTGGGAGAGCAGAGCCATGCAACTGTTAGTCTGGCTGCTATCCTCCATGGAGGGCACTGTCATCATGAAGCTGATGAGAAAACATGGACAAAGAACGTTGACCAACTTGCTGAACACAGTGGCTATGAAGAGACGAGGCACTGGTCTGACTCGGGAGTCCATGCTTTCTGTGCTGAGAACAGAGAAGTTTCCAATAATCTGGAACTGGACGCTATCTGCCACACATCCCTGCCTCTCTGCTTTATTTTCCCCAACTTAAGGGAGAAGGATGAGAAGAGATGAGGAAGAAGAAGAAACAGAGAAGGAAGAAGAGGAACCTGGGAAGGTCTGAGGCAGAAACAGGCAGCAGTGGGACCAGATGAGTCTGAACATCCAGGAGTGCTTAGGTGCTTGACTTGATTCTTCCAACCAGGCAGACGGGAGCCTGTGCCCCATCAGACCACTGGTGGCCGCAACCCACAGAGTCTCGCCTGGCGCTGCCTGAGAACGCCCAGCTCCTTCCAGCCTTTTCCTGTTGCTGCGGTAAAAATACCCCCAACAAGAGCAACGTAAGCAGGGATGTGCTTCTTTGGCTCACATTTCAAGGTACAATCATGGAAGGGAAACCACGGTGTCAGGAGCGAGAGTGAGACAGCTGATCACGCTGCACCCACAGTCAGGAAGCGGAGAGAGATGAACTCTGGTGCTTGGCTCACTTTCTTCCAGCAGCTCAACCCAGAGAATGGCGCCACTCACTTTAAGGGAGTGTCTTCTCAACTTGATTAATAGCATCAAGCTAATCTCTCAAAGGCAAGGCCAGGGACTCCAAGTGATTCCAGATCTTGTCAAGTTGATAATACACGTTTCACATTCAGTGTTCAGTCCTGTAGAGGAGACTGTCAGGGCTCAGACTCCAATCGCTGTAGCATAGCTGCCCCATTGTCTTCTCACTCTTCATTCAGATCTGTCCTCGGGGCCCAGTTGCTCTGTGCCCCATTAGACCACTGGTGGCCGCAACCCACAGAGTCTCACCTGGTGCTGCCTGAGAACACCCAGCTCATGGTGTTAAATCTTCCCATGGTTTCCTCCAGTGGCCAAGCTCAGAGGGATGTGCTAGGGGCGTGGACCCGGTACAGTTCTCCTGACCTTGTATCTTCCTCAAGGGGTATCATGGCAGATGTTCCAAGTCAACACCCCAGTGACCAGGCACCATTTATTTTCATCACAGAAATTTCCGTAGCATCTTCTTGTCTCTTCTGGGGAGAGAAGAACATGCCAGGGCTTCTTCCTGTCTCTCAGGAGTTCCCGTCACCCACACTCCCACAGACACCTCCTTGCTGAACTATAACTACAAAACCAGCAAGCCCGTCCCTGGAGTCAGCCGTCTGAACGTGGTTGACATTGATGAAGAGTGTCTGTTCTTTATTCTTTCCTGTTTGATGGCTTCCAGTGAGCATGCTTACCTTTAAAGCGTTTGAGCATCTTATTTTGGCTCTCCGTGTTTACCCTCTGAAACGAAGGCTAATGACGCCCACCTCACCTCCCTCTGTCCCTTCGGAAAAAACAGAGCCCATAAAAACCACCAGACTGGTGACTGAGCAAATGCGTTGGCATCATAAAATTTTGATTTAGAGGTTGAGCAAATGTGATGGAATGTTCTGGCATGCCCTTCGGAATTGTGAAAGCTATTTTTGGCATGTACACATTTGCATACAATTGTCAGAAAGGAGCCTTCTCTCTCTCTCTCTCTCTCTCTCTCTCTCTCTCTCTCTCTCTCCCTCCTTTTTCTCTAAATGAGAAACTTCGAGCCAAGTTAGGATGGGATTGGTCTGTGTCAGGTGACTCAGGCGTGATGGAACACACCAGCGAAGGCAACATAGTGTTGCTTCTAGGTTGGTATTGGGGCCGGATTGGGAAGGTGAGTGCAGACAGACACAAAGGGAATGAATCTTGGGTCTCCTCAGCTTGCTCCTCATTTGAACAGAAGTCTCAATAGTAAGGGAGGGGCCCATAGTAGGTCAGGACTTACCCACAGAGCATGTATAATAATAGATGAATAACTCCCTCTGGGCTTCTGGAGCATACACAGGACCTGGGGACTCCTCTGTCCTGACATCAGATGAGCTTAAAGACAGCCATCAGCTTTCCCTGCCTGTGGAATTAAGCTTCCAGTGACTGCTCCACACCAAGCCATGCTGCTCATGGACTCTTCCTCTAGAACGGTTAGCAAACCCCCCAAATATCTTTTATTAAAACAAAACAAAAAAAAGCCTCCATAAAGATGACCTTGTCTCCGTCCAGTTCCGCACCGTCAGCCCTATGAACGCTCCCAGGCAGGCAGCACAGTCACATCGCTCCCCTGGGAGCCCCTTCCATGCTCCGGGGTCCTCTCTTACTTTTTCTTGACAAGCTACACTCAATCTATGGCCTGCTCTTCCTCTGTTTATGTCCTCCTATTCTTCTTGGGCTCATAAGAAACTCAGAAACCACTGGCTCAGGATGGCTTTGGTGGGCATTGACTGAGATTAACACCGCAAGTTAAGATCAGCGTGAGCAGAAAAGGCTCTGTCAAGAAACTGAGTCCTGCTAAGCGATGCCTTCCCTCTGAGGGACAGGCAGGTGCATGGGGGAGGGGACCTTTCCTTCCTCTTGCTTCATTTTGGGAATCTCGCATATAACAGGAAATATTCTTGGAAACAGCTCTTTCAAACTTTCTGTGGCCAGGCCTGGTGGCACCAACTGTAATTCCAGCCTCTAGGGAGGCTGAAGTTCATCAGGAAGATCAAAAGTTCAAAGCAAGCCTTGGCAGGTTAGCAAACTAAGAACTAAAAAGCAGGCCTTGGGGGTGGGGGTGGGGGGGAGACCCAAATCACATGAAGTGTCCCGTGAAGTTGTAATAGACATTGAGATTCAAAGCTATTTTTTTTTCTTTTCAAAATCCCAGGAACATCTAATTTATAGGAAAGAGAATCATTGAGAGAGCAGTGTGAAGCAGCACACGGGATTGGATTGGGGGAGTGGGGCGTGAGAGCAGGATGAGCCGGAAGTAGACTGTAGCATCTCAGAATTAACGAGGAGCCGGCCACAGCGGTAGAGGAGAGGGCTTGCTGTGTACCAGGCCTGGCCCTGTACAATTTAATCTCTCCACCAGCTCATTTTGCAGCTGGAAAACAGAAGCAAGTGGCCATCCAAGTGGCACCCAACTGAGGCTGCTCCTCATTCTTCATGTGACTGCCTGAGATTTACAAGCCCCACCCCTACCCAGTGGGTACTTCAGTCATTTTGAAGAAAGATTCCAAGGCTTGGAAGAATGCCTTCCTTACCTACAGGCCCACAGAGACAGCGAAGGATGGCCTGACCACACTTCTGCCTGACCGCTAACAGTTCAAGCTTCCCATAGGACACCGGTCTGCCAGTCCACCCTGGGCAGCTGGCCCTGAGAGCCTGGATCTGGTCAGGCTGCCTAAGTTCCCTGTTCAATTGTGTCTTAGTTACTATACCAGTGCTGTGGTCCCAATCTCCCTATAAAGCAACCTAATGGAGAAGGAAGGAGGGAAGCTCTGGTGGGAGCAGAAGCTGGCTGGTCATATTGTATCTGTCCTCGGGAGTAACAAATGAAGCGCTCAGCTGGCTTTCTCCATCTTAAACAGTCCAGAATCCCCCTCTTTCAAGAGTTGGCCCACACACCATGAAGACGGATTCTAGATTCCCTCAAGTTGGCATTTGAAGCTAATCATTACGAGTGTAAAGACACCTGCCGCGGTTGGTTTTAATGTCAACTTGGGAGGAGTTAGCATCAACTGAGATGACTGGAGCCTCAGCCGAGGGACCGGACCGTGCTGATTGCCTTTCTATGTGGGAAGTCCCCACCCCAACAATAGGTAA
>NC_034595.1:104131183-104132646 GCF_900095145.1 Mus pahari | reverse complement strand
GGGGGGGGGGGGGCAGCAGAAGGAAGACAGCTCCCCGCTGGCTCTCTCGCCTCCCCTATCACCACCTAGCTGATTTCCCCTGCTGCGGCCGGTGCTTCCCTGATATCAGAATCAACCTTTCCAGGTTCCCAACGTCTGCCTTTCTCTCAAACATTCTTATCTTCCAAGCTCCCGATAACAGATGCTGAGCCCAGTGCATTCACCGGATTTTTCTAGCTCAAAGTTCCAAAGGCCTCCTCCACATTCCTCCCGCAAGTCAACACCGTCAGGTCTGTCAAAATGACACCCTGCCCTGTTCATGATGTCTGTCCTAGCTTGGTTTCTGCTGCTGTGATCGCCACATTCACCAGCGCTGACATGGGGAAGCAAGTGTGTATCTCACAGATCACAGTGCACCATTGTGGGGAGCCAGTGCAGGAAGCCAGTACGGTTGCTTAGAGGTAAGATGGCAGAGTCCACTGTTGAGTGTCTGTCAGTCCTGAGGCCTTAGAAGCAACTCTACTCACCCTGTTCTCCTCCAGTGTTTGATTCTTCTGTCCACCATCTTCCAGAACAATTGAATTCTGTCTTGACTGGGTCAGCCAGTATTCTGGTCCTTTCCACGGCTGGGCCTGGAGTCCTGGCTCTGGCTCTAGGGCAGGGGCTGGGCCTGGAGTCCTGGCTGGAGGGCAGGGCCTAGGCCTAGCTCATTAGCCTTTACACTTCTTATTACTTTCATTTTCTCCATTGTACTCGGAAATGCATGAGGCGTAGGAAGCTGTCTCCATTGATTCACTGGTTAAATTAGCTGCTATTTCCTTCCCCTGCATTACTGGCTCAGAGTAATTTGTTTATGAATCAAATGTTCTGTAGGCTCTGAAGGAAGGCTTAATATGCACTCATTACAGCCAAGCCCTAATCACCCTAAATCACAGGGATTGCAGGCTTGGCAGACCACTGGTCTCCTGCCATGGGCTCGCTCCCCTACCTGACCAGGGCAGTAAAGCAAAGATGGGAATTTTTATCCTGGAAACAGAAAGGTCCACGCCAAGCTGCCAGCACATTGGTATTACTATCTTAAAAGTCTCTAAAAACACTCCAAGCTTAGGATACAAGATGGTTAGCCGATTTATCTTCTCTGTGACCTTCAGCAAACACACACCTGGACCTGCCTACCGGTCTCTAACTGCCCAGGGACTTCACCACCCTCTGTCTGTTTGGGGTCACCCACAGTCTTAGCTCTAACCTATCTGCCCTCATCTACTTCCTGTTTGCGTAAGTATTTAGGCTGATATTTTCCAGAGGATGCTCAGTGATATGACAGCCATCTGGGTGCCAGGCCAGCATAGACATCCAGGGGCCAGCCCAGCATAGACATCCAGGGGCCAGCCCAGCATAGACATCCAGGGGCCAGCCCAGCATAGACATCCAGGGGCCAGCCCAGCATAGACATCCAAGGGCCAACCCAGCATAGACATCCAGGG
>NC_034595.1:104125371-104130918 GCF_900095145.1 Mus pahari | reverse complement strand
CCAGCCCAGCATAGACATCCAGGGGCCAGCCCAGCATAGACAACCAGGGGCCAGCCCAGCATAGACATCCAGGGGCCAGGCCAGCATAGCTGTCCAGAGTCTTGTGCTCAGAGCCCCTTCCTGTGGAAGGTGAAATTCTCTAGAAGCTGGATTCAAACCTCGAGTCTTACAGAAGGAGGATGACACCTCACACACCCTATGTTGCTCTCCTCACCAGTATCTCTCAGGTCTAGATGGATCGCTTGAAAGGTGTCATGAGCCCAAAAGAGGACACAATGACGGGAACTTTCTGCCCCTTGGAAAGGCAGCCCATGAATATGGTTACAGTCTTCTCTGCTCTCCCCTGGAATAATGTGGACTGGAAAGTTCTGGGCAGGGAATGCTTTGTTAGTGGCTTGCTTCAAGAACACACAGCCATGGCCTTTCCTTAAGGTGGCTCACTCTGCGCAACTCAGGAATCTAGCTCATCCCAGGTGCCTGGGGACATGGCACAACTCTCTAAGGCCTGTGATCTCATTGGGGATACCCTGGGGCAGGGCACTGCCCTCACTCAGCTATGGGCTACTTTATCCTCAGTGTCTCAAACATGGACATATGGGATTTGGTGAGGGCAGGTAGACTCTTCACAAGTGGAAGACAGACGTGTGTCAAAGTCAGCAGGTAGGGGCACTTCTTGAAGTCCATGTCTGTGTGCGAGATGCAGGCTTGAGGCCAAGATATGGAGTCTGCATCCAGGGACCACTTGGGGAGCTTCCTGCATGCACTTCGGAGCCCGCTTCTTGATCCACCAAAGAGGAAACTGAAGGGTCTCAAGTCGAAGCTGGGAAAAGTCGAACCCCAAAGCAAGAAGCTCAGGAAATTTCCACTGTGCACAGCAGGCATTCCCGGTCGGAAATTTTATTTGCAGATTTCATTAGAAAGAAGTTTACGGCACATATTATGCAATGCCGGGGAGCTCTAAGCAAATAAGAATCTATCTGCCTCTGTGGCAGAATCCATGACATGCGGGGTTTTATTGCAGAACATTTAAAAAGCAAGTCGTATCTGTTACTGTTTTTGCAAAAGCATGCCGTCTTCTGAATTCCGTTGACAATATCCTATTTAATGAAATGTCTAAACTAACCACATTAGAATATTATTGACTATGTCTTCTGAAGGCTGGGCCAAGAATGCAACAATTATCCAGTATCTTTATCTGTCACCAAGAATACTAATGGAAGCTTTGTTGTCATCGATATGCCAACCTTCATGGGCACAGACTGCAGCCTTGTGTGATGGTGTAGGGGTCGGAATATGATGATGGGCCAGGTGTGACGCCGGCTGAGCATAGTGGAATACCTGGGCCCAGAGGGGGAAGAAACAAAGAGACACTGCTGGAGGCCATTGCAGAAGCAGCTTTGGCTTCCTCTTCAGCAACTGGGCCTCCTCCCAAGCTTTGGGAGCCTGAGGCCTCTGGGTCTCTGCAGGCTGTGATTGACAGCCTAGCCTAGGCTCCTCACCTCAGTCTCTTCCAGATCCTGCAGGAGGGCAGAGGGTGACACATTTGTGCACTACTGTGCAGTGCCCCTGGCTGAAGCCCATACTTCCTAATTGCTGCCCTCCCCAGTCTCATTTTAAAACGTAATGAAGGTGGTTACAGGAAACTCTTTAAGGCTCACAGAAATGAATGGGTTTATTTAAACTCTTAATGAACTTTAAGCCCTCCCAGCTGGCAGGCTTCAGGGCAGGAGCCACTAATTGGGTGTTGTAGGAGGGTGGGCTGCTGGGCCTCTGCAGAATGCACCGCTTAAGGGACGGCTCATTCTTTATCCAGTCTCTGGGAAACAATGACCAATTAGCCCATCTGTTCGAACTCCCTCTTTTGAACACAAAGTCAGCCAAAGACCAAACATCAACATCAGACCCAGCTGGACCGAAGTTCTGGGTACAAATGGTATCAGGAAGGAACATCAGCCAGCAGGAGTGGAAAGAAAACCTGGGACACCGGCTTGGTGGCAAAGCCTTGTTCTGACCATAGAGTCCTGGTGTCTGTGCGCTGGGCAGGTGTCTCAGTGCTCTCCTGGGGACACGGGGTGGAGGGACTTACTATGCTTTGAACAGATGCCCTCTCTTCCGTTTCAGGTCCACAAAGATGAACGTTCATCCATCTACACCACACTCAGGTCTCTGACCGCAGTCTTTGAGCATTTGAGTTGAGCTTCTATTCTGGAAGGTTCACCCTTTAGTCAGGACTTCCTGGACAAAGGCTCCTTGGGACCACTGTGTGCTTGAGAAGTTAGGCAACCCAAAGATATAGATATATAAAATGGATTTTTGAAAAAACTAAACACCCATGGATAGCAAATCACAAATTTATTTACAAACAAGTCCCTGCCTGCCTTTATAATCTTTACCATCTATTAAAGACAAAAACAGATTTGTGTAAGAATGAGTTGAATATTCTTGCTTAATTTCACGTGAAGAATTAAATTTTGGCTGTTTTTTTTTTTTTTTTAATTATCTTGTTTTATGTGTCCGGGTATTTTGCTTGCACAGACATTTATGCACCACACGCACACAGTGCTTGATGAGATGAGGAGAGGCCTTTGGATCTCATGGAAACTGGAGTTACAGGAGGCTGCGGAGGTTGGGAATGAACCTGGGTCCTCTGCAAGAGCAAGCAGAGGTCTCAGCCACTAAGCGAATTCCCCAGCCTTTTGGCTGAGTATCTGATACTTCAGGCCATAGATCTTTGACATCTTTTCAGAATTGATGGATATTTTAATTTTGTAATTATCGATACAGAGAATGGTGCTTTAAGTTAACACAAAGATGGATATTTAGGACCATTTCAGAAACTGTTGAAAAATCTATCCTAATTCCAATCTAAAATTCATTTAATGATTCCCTATGTGACTCAAGTCAGCGGCTCAAACATCCATTTTTGAAATCAAACACTCTAACACAATCTAATCCAAAGAGATACTAATTTGATTCTTACACACTGAGAAATGACAGTAGGAAAATATTGAAAGCCGTTGTTTTCTGTAATTAAACCATTACATTTCTGCAAGAACAGAAAAAAATTGGTATGAACTACAGAAACTCAGCAAGTTCCCGGCATATCGCTCTGGAAGCTCAAGTGTCTCGGGCAGTCTTCCTTGCTACCAGACGGTAACAAGTGTGTTTGACCTGTGTTCAGAACCAAGGCCACAATAGAGCTGAGAAAAGAGACATGGATGGAGGCTGCCAGAAAGTTCTGGTTCTGTTGATTTGGAATCTGAAAGGCTGTTAGTATTATTATTATTATTATTATTATTATTATTATTATTATTATTTACATAGTTTCGACTCAAAGTGTACAAAGCTGAATCCAGATGTAGAAACAGCCCCCTCTCTGGTTTCACTCCTCTCTAGGTCCCTTCTCCTCCAGACTTCCCCCAAAGCACTAAGCCTTGTTGCATGCCTGGGCTCCTGCAAGGGGCTATGCCCCAGACCTGTCTGTCTGTCCTGGGTGTGCACAGAGTGAGTATTTAGACAGAAGCCACAGAGTGAGATTCTCTTTGTCACTTGCATGCCGGCCTGCCATCAAGTGATAGGCTCACTGCTGTACTTTTTGGATCCTGAGCAGTTTCTGAAGCTCAAGAGTCAAGAAATGAGGACAGAATAGGAATTAATTTGTTCAGCTGTCCCAAGGACTCATGGCTTGACACCGGCTTGAGTTCCAGCGTGATCCTGGCTGTCCAACCCCCTGGAGAAGTTTTGTGGGCTGGCAATTGAGCTCTGGAGATTTCAAAGTCCAAAGAACTAGCTGGCACTCGGCTAGAGGAGTGCACCTGGAACCTCTGGGTCGTGACTGATTAATTAGGGAAAGACTCGATGGTGCTAATTGGCAGTTGAGTATTTTCTGAGTTTTAACATTCATGCTATGCAAATGGATAGATTCCTAACAATATCTAACAAGATCATTTGAAAGTGAATGTCTCCCGAGAAACGCAATCACCGTTTGGGGATGGGTGTGAGGCCCTGGGCTGTTGTACACATGCATATTAGGGGAAAGTTCATCTCTGCTGGTCCTGATGTTCTTCAACAGATGCAAAGAGGGGCCAATAAATGTACACAGAGTGGATTTCTAGTTACCTGTTGCACAAAATCTACACATTACACTGCAGAAATGTGGCAAATAGCTTCTTGCTCTCACTGGCTCTGGAAATGAGGGTGTTTTCGCTCTCCCCACCACCACCACCACCACCACCGCCACCCATCACAGAGGAGGGAGCCATCTGCAAGGAGCTCAGATCCAAGTTTCCACGTGGGAAACTCTAAATTGAAATCCTTACCTGGAGGGACCAGAAAACCAAAGGAAAAAATGGTTGGGCCCCAAAGGGATCAATTCCATCCATAATGAGATTTTTAAATAGTGGGTTTAAATTCCTTGAGAAGCCCTTTCAGAAACATGTGGGCAAATGATGGTTTCAGAATTACTGGCAGAGATGTCATTAAATTAGAAAGAGAATATCTTTTTATTTAAATTTCCCAGCCTGAAGACCCTTCTTTCTTTTCCAGGACGAGCCAAACACCCAAGTGAGGGACTCTTTCTGGCAGAAAGGAGGGAGGTATGAGGCCTGGCATCACAGGCTCACAGCAGGGGGGAGGGACTCATGACACTTCCTTTCTGATGCACACCCCTCCTTGATTAATATGTTTGGACACAGCTAAGCCACAGGATTACCCAGATGACATCCAAGCGTGACTTCGCTCACCCACACACATCTGTGTCCCTACGGCTCTGCACAGAGTTACAGGATGTGAGCCACCTCCTGCCCCCTGTATTCCTGTGCTGCCCACTCCGCTCAGGACGCACGCCTCAGCATCCATGTTGCTGGGCTGGGATGAATCCTGACTCCGGTTGCTCTTCTTCCTGGCATTCACAAATCCCCAGCTCTGTGCCACCATGACGGGTGTCTCGGGGGTTCTATCCTTTGGAGTGGCTAGCACTCATACTTAATCTAGGTCTCCCAGCTTCTGGGAAAGCCCAAGACAGAAGGGGAGTTCCCATAAGAGACTGCCCTAGCAGGCGAGCAGGAGAGCTGACCCTGCCTCCTGCTGATGGCAGCACCTAGTGGCCTAGCCAGAGCAGTGCTGGAGAGCTCCCCCTGGTGGTGTGGATAAGGAAAACCCTGAGGATATCCGAGAGGAGTCCTGGGGAGGATCCAATATTGATGACGTCATAGAAGCCAGAGACCTAGGGCCAGACCAATGAACATTTGCAAGTAAAGATGTGTGGACAGAGGGTATGCTGTGGGGCACGCTGTGACACACTGCAGCTTCCACGAGATGTTTTCTATGCTTTGTTGTTCGTTTGTGAGTTTTCATTTTGGAGGTGGGGGGGGCATACTGCAAGAGCGAAGGGTACATATGAGGGGACAGGGCGATGAGTGGACCTGGGGTGCATGATTGGAAACTCAGAAAGAATCAACAAAAAATGAAAGAAAGAAAAACAGAAGGAAGGAAGGAAGGAAGGAAGGAAGGAAGGAAGGAAGGAAGGAAGGAGGGAAGGAAGGAAGG
>NC_034595.1:104105004-104125211 GCF_900095145.1 Mus pahari | reverse complement strand
AGAGGAGAGGAGAGGAGAGGAGAGGAGAGGAGAGGAGATGTGAGGGGGACTGCACTAAACTGTCCCAGGGCAAGGCTTCACTGGACTTCTGACAGAAAAACAACAGCAGCATGAACTGAACACAAGGAGCCTGTCACCCCTCAGCGTCATCTGCAAATGGCATCCCATGGAGTTTCTCTTTGGGTTTGTTCAGTTTGTTTGTGAGACAAGCCCTGCTGGTCTCAAACTTGCTATGCTGCTAAAGGTGACCTTGAACTTCTGACCCCCCCTGCCTCTCCCTTCCTGATGCTGGTTTAGAGGCATGTCCCACCATGCTTCATTTATGGGGTGCTGGAGGTCAAACCCAGGGATGCCTGCACTCCAGACAAGCACTTGAACGGACCCGCCTCCTCAGCCCATTCCACAGCCTCTTGGTAGATAGCAAGAAAGATGGTAGCGTTTGTATGTGGGAAGTGGGTGGCAGATGTGAGGGGGTGGGAAACGAACCTGGCTCCCAGCCACCATGAAACAGCTGAAGACTGTGTTCCAAGAGTCTGAACCATCCGTCAACGTCTGAAGTGTCCAACAGTCCTGCTGGAGTTCAAGCCTGCAGCTGGCCAGGCCCCAGAAGGGACAAGCAGAAAAAGCAGGGTCCCAGAGACTCCGGAGTGGACACAACATACTTGGCTGCTCTTATTCAGAGGTTAATTCTTTAGAGCACCACAATCCAGCAGAGCTGTTCCTGCTGGCTCAGTTTGACCCCAGAGTCATCCCTGGATTGCACACTGAAAAAAAGACAGGCTGATAGAAAGTTACTTTTTGGCTAAAAACAAATGTCCTTGGAGAAATAAATCTTTTCCTGTCTTTAGACGTGTGTATAACAGCATCCCAGAGGCCGGGCCAGCAGGTGTTTGCTCATGGCAGGATCAATCTGGTTGCTGCATAATGCTCCCGGGATCTGCCCATCTCAGTCTGCCAGCGCCCCCCAGACTGAACGTGCCCTGAGCCAGCCACGCCCGACTCCTATGATCCTGGCCCCGCCTACACATCTTGACCTGGGCTAATGTCTCTAGGTGCCATACCCTAATTCCAGAAACTGTGGCTTGATTTGGGGAAAAGGTGTCTGAGGACGGGGCTATTAGATCTTCTGCTACCTCCCATGTCTCCATCCAAGGCACAGAGGGAGACGGCAGGGGCAGAAAGAGGAGGTAAGAGACCACAGGGCAGAGATAGATAGAGCCAAGGCTGAACAGAGGAAGTCAGCGCCGCCTGGGTCTCCTGCTGAGCCTGGGAGGGGGCCTGGACAGTTCCGGCCTGGACTCTGGCTTCAAGGGAGAAAGTGGTGAGAGTTACTTCCCACTGCCTGAGTGGCGGAACTTTGTTGCAGTGGCCATAGGAGGCTCACCCAGTCTTCCCACCTACCCCACACCCCCCATGTCTTCTGAAGCGCCTTCTCTCCTGTGTCTACCTCATCCATACAGTCCCCCAAGACTCATGCTCACCCCGCAGCCTCCTCAAGCACCCCGGTCACCTCTCCTCTACGTTCCCCAGTACATGGTGGCCCCCATGGGACCCCAGCAGGATAGCCTTCATCTGTCTCTAACAGGGTTGCTATTGCTGGGATGAAAACCCAGGACCAAAAGCATCTTGGTATGGAAAAGATTTATTTAGCACCATACACTTCTGTATCACTATTTGTCATTGGAGGAAATCAGGTCAGGAACTCGAACAGGCCTGAACCCTGGAGGCAGGAGCTGATGCAGATGCAGAGGACATGGAGGGGCGCTACTTACTGTCTAGATCCTCGTGGCTTGCTCAGCCTGCTTTTTTTTTTTTTTTTTTTAATAGAACTCAGGGCCACCCACAATGGGCTGGGCTCTCCCAGATCAATCACTAATTAGGAAAATGTTCTACAGGCTTGCCTACAGCCCAATCTCACGGTAGCATTTTTTAAAATGAAGGCTCCCTCCTTCCCTCCGCTGACTCCAGCTTGTTTCGAGTTGGCACAGAGTTAGCCAGCACGCAGACCATGGGGAGGGGGGTCGCAGATGATCGAAGCTTTCCTGGTACCGGGATCTCTTGACACATGCAGGGGCACACCAGGGTCTTGGGATGGACAGACCTACATCCCCACGTGGTGTGACTTGCCTGCTGAAAACTCCTAGGTTTTCCTGCTCCAGGGCTGGAGATGGAAGCCTTTGGAGACCTCCCAGGTGTGGTGGGCAACACTGATGGGCACCTGGACTAGGTTTGGGGTCACTAAGGAGAGCACCTCTGGGCAGGTCTGGGAAGAGATTCCAGAGAGGGTTAACTGAGGCTGGAAGAGACACTCTGTAAGTGGGCAGCATCCTCCGGAGGGTTGCCAGGGTGTAAAGAGGTCTGAAGGAGAAGCCAAGCATCTGGAGACCACCACCCCAACCTCTGCTGAAGTCAGGCTCCAACCTCCTCACAATCCCGACCTGAACGCAAGACTGATGACTCTCCAGGGAACCTGTCAGCCTTTGACAGTACATTGAGACCACCGAGGCACCAGCTTCATGGACTAAGCGGACATTGTTGGACTCCCCAACCTGTGTTGTTTAGAGCAGTCTAATAGGTCCCCTTATGTACTATGTATGCATTGTGTTGGTTCTTTTCTGGAGAACCTGTCCAGCGCTCCAGGTTAGCGTGGCTTCTGTCGATATGGGTTCCAGTGAGGTTTTGTTTCTTACAGAGTTCCCAGTAGAAGTCAGTTCATCCCAGCCCTCCTCTGCTTATAAAGATTGAGAAACACTCAGGAGGCCTGCCACGAATGGCCAGAGGCTGGGGACGCTCCGGAGGTCGACAGTGAGGCAAAGCCCAAGCCCTGTGCTCCACTGCAGCTTCACCAAGCCCTCCCCTGCACTGAGGAACAAAGCAGGCCATCAGTGAGCAGGAGGCAGGAAGGGCAGGAAGGACAGGAAGCAACCACCACCTCTGGGGTCACTCAGCGGACACCAAGCCCAAATTGAGTGAGTCACTATGTTCACTTGGAGAGATCTCTCGGGCGCTGGGTCTTCAATGTCCTGATTCTAAATGAGGTTGTGAACTTGGCAGTGTCTATATCCTTTACAGTTCTAAAATAAAATGACCCTCAGTGACCCCCTGCTCCCCGGTGCTGAGGCCGAACTGGGGCAGCCTCTAGCTCAACAGTGCTGTATTGTTGATGGACAGCACCAGATGCCAGTGAGAGGTGAGCTCACTTCCCGCTTGCCCACTGAGGCATGCACCAAGCAGCCTCCAAACAGAGACTACAGTGTGTCAAACCACTGGGTGTGGCTCTTCCAGTCACAGACTGGTCTGTATTGGCCTTTCTCTGCTCTCTGGGTGCTTGCCATACTTAAGGTCACTGGGATGGCCCGGAGTGGCAGAAGATGAGTAGAGGGAACCGAGCAGAGCAGGGTAGGACCCAGGTGCGTGACCAGGGGGCGGGGCCTGGAGGCGGGGCCAGGGGAGGGACTAGGAGGCGGACCCGAGGGAGGAACCAGGGGGGCTTCAGCCTAGAGGTGTGATTGATAGAGGGTACGTTCTTCCATGGTGTTGGTTCTGCCAATTTCTTCTTTTGAATATTTCTATCACAGAAATCTTTATGCATTGCACAACGCATTTTTGATCTTCTCCACTCACCACCAACCCTGTCCAGCTTCTCCGTTGCTGCCCACCATGCTACCCTGTCAACCTCATGTCCCCTCTCATTGTTGTTATCAATAACTGTAAATCTAATCAGTACTGTTCACGTGGGTGCAGAGCTGTCCACGGGGCATGGATAACCTTCCTGTGGCCCCTCCTCCCTTAGAAGCAGTCACCTACACATAGCTTCTCCACAGGGGCTCCTTCCCCAGCCCATGCTGCAGTTTTGACAGACTGGGTCTTCTGCAGACCTTGTGCAGGACAGCTGACCGGGCATGCACCAACTCACAGTGTCTGTGGTTAACTGCACAAGTCCTTGGGCTATCTCAGTGCTTGTTGAGGCATTGAGAACTTCGAAGGTGCGCCTTGCTATGGGTCTAGACATCTGCTAAGGGTGACCCGCAGTGGGGTGGAAGGTGCAGTGTACAGTTCCGCCTGCTACAGAGCACACCTTACCCTATACTCTCGGCCCTGGGAGTTCTCATCCATGACTAGCAGGAGACAGAGGAACACAGCAGGGTGAAGCCTCTGTAGCCTGGGCTCTCAAGGGGTGTCCTGGCTTCCCCACTGGGAGCACCACACCTTGATTCTGCTGATCCCACAGCTCCAGCAACTCCTCCACAGGAGCAGGACCCCTGCTAAGGCTGGCATCTATACCAGCCGGGTCCTTAGGAAGCAGCAAGCTGAGCCTTGCTCCTGATGTGCTGCCATCTGCTCCTCCCATGCTCTTCGGGCCTCCCTCATGCCCTCCATGCCTCTGCTACTTACAGTAGATGCATTGCTATCATGCAGAAAGATCTTGTGGGGCCTGGCACAGAGACAGGCCATCAGAGGTGGACATTTTCTTGGACCTGGGTAGATAGAAAGAATCTCTAAGGGACAACACATCTGCTGCTCAGTCAGGCAGGCAGGAATGCAGAGCACGGGAGGGAGGGAGGGAGGGAGGGAGGGAGAATGCACACTGATGGGCACAGTCAGCCAGAGCAATGCCTTTAGAATGTCATGTAATGCCATTGGATCATCATGTGATGTCATTGGATCATCATGCAATGCCACTGGATCATCATGCAATGCCACTGGATCATCATGTGATGTCACTGGATCATCATGCAATGCCATTGGATCATTATGTGATGTCACTGGATCATCATGTGATGCCATTGGATCATCATGCAATGCCATTGGATCATCATGTGATGCCATTGGATCATCATGCAATGCCACTGGATCATCATGTGATGTCACTGGATCATCATGTGATGCCATTGGATCATCATGCAATGCCATTGGATCATCATGTGATGTCACTGGATCATCATGCAATGCCACTGGATCATCATGCAATGCCATTGGATCATCATGTGATGCCATTGGATCATTATGCAATGCCATTGGATCGTCATGTGATGTCATTGGATCATCATGCAATGCTACTGGATTGTCATGCCATTATCTCTATTCTAATCATTTCACTTTTCTCTGTTTTGTTGAGAAACAACATGTGCAGCATAGAACCACATGTGTATGCTTACTGCAGTGGTTATCACACTGTATTAAACACCTACACATAGGACCACATATGTGTGATTACCTCACTGTAATACATACCTATACTGTACTGGCTGGTTTTGTGTGTCAACTTGTCCCAAGCATGAGTTATCACAGAGAAAGGAGCCTCCCTTGAGGAAATGCCTCCATGAGATTCAGCTGTAAAACATTTGCTCAATTAGTGATTAAGGGGGAGGGCCCAGCCCAATTGTGGGTGGGGCCATTCCTGGGTTGGTGGTCCTGGGTTCTATAAGAAAGCAAGCTGAGCAAGCCAGTAAGCAGCATTCCTCCATGGCCTCTGCATCAGTTCCTGCCCTGTGTGAGTTCCTGTCCTGACTTCCTTTGGTGATGAACAGCAATGTGAAAGTGTAAGCTGAATAAACCCTTTTCTCCCAATTTACTTCTTGGTCGTGGTATTTTTGTGCAAGAATAGAAACCCTGACTAAAGACATATACTTAGGACAACTTACGTGTGGTACAGGTGAACTGACCCAGAGGCATCACAAATGAATTCTCAGCTCTGCTGGATGGTATTGTATGGCGTTAATCTAGCTTGTTAACACCAATGAAGTAGCCATCTTGGCACTTACCCAAAGCAATATTTGACTTATGCCCTGATTCATTAAAAATCAAAAACAAAATATGTGGTGTGTGTGTGTGTGCATGTTTATGTCTATGTGCGTGTGCATGTGTGTGTGCCTCAGTGTGTGTGTATGTGTGTGTGTGCAATCAGGGTCCTGAATGTTCTACAGTGAATGTGTGAGGTCATAGATCAACTTCAGGTGTCATTTCTCTCCCATCTTTTGCAGACACAGTCTCATTATCACTGTGTACACCAAGCTCACTGGCCGGAAAGCTTCTGAGGTCCCCTAGCCCTCTCTTCCTATCATCCCCCAGAAAGGCTGGGATTACAGATGTGTGTGCGACCAGGTGTGGCTTTTGAAAAAAATAAGAGTTCTGGGAATCTGAACTCCCCTCTCCCGTCATGAACTCATTAGGTTTATTTTTTAGTCCTTATTTTTGTCAGCTTGATATGGAAGGGAAGTGAGATTTAAGATCTGTGATTCATGTAACTTATGTCAAATAGTCCAAAGAGTTGTTTGTAAGCTCAGGAGCCTAAGGCTGAGAACTTAGTGGAACAGGCCCGGGCCATGTCCGGGCAGGCCCGTCATTAAAACATTCCTGGGGCTGCCTGGCTTTAAAGATAGAAGAGGAAGGCAGGAACTTGTCCAGGCTATCTTGGCTGAGTCATCAGCCATGTGGCCTGGCACCTCCTTCTGCCCATTGCCCTCCTGACATAGTTTGAAGTTATACGTTAACCAGATGTTCCGCTGACCTAGATAAGCATCCTCCCCTCGGGACTCCTGACATCCTGACTTGCACGTACTATTCTGCTGATGTGTAATCATTTTTGCTGATGTTCAAATGAACCAATCGTGTGAAACTGTGCCAATTCCCCCTAGCCCTAGCTTTCGAGCCTCATGGTCGATTCCTCTGTCTCCTGTGTGAGATACATATCAGCCCAGAGCTCTGCCATTAAACTACCTCATGTGTTTGCATCAAAATGGTTTCTTGCTCTTTCCCGAGACTCAAGTGGGGGTCCCCTACAATACAAGTTGGGGTCTTCAGGGAAGAGGGTCACAGTTGAGGAAATGTCTCCATCAGATTAGTCAGTAGGTAATCCTGTAGGATATTTTCTTGGTTAACAATGTGATAGGGCAATGGTCCTTGTGGGTGGTGCCAACCCTGGGCAGTGGGCCTGAGCTGAATAAGAAAGCAGGCTGAGTAGACTGTGGGGAACCAGCCAATGCAGTGTTTATCTATTGACTCTCCTTCAGTTCCTGCCTCCAGGTTTCCAACTTGAGTTCTGGCCCTTACTTCCCTCAAGGATTGACTGTGATTGGGACGTGTAAGGTAAGCAAGCCCTCTCCTTCCCAGCTTCCTCTTGGCCATAGTTGTTTATCACAGCAACAGAAAGCAAAGTAAGACACATTGTCACACTTGTGTGGCAACCACTGTACCCTCCATGCCATCTCCCCAGCCCACACTTGCTTCTGTCTCTCAACTGGATGCCAGAGTCCTGTCTTTGCTCACACTTGTCACACTTGGCCACACACACACACACACACACATACACACACACACACACATAGACATGCATACACACACATGCACACACACTGGCATGTATACACACATACACATAGGTATGCGTACACACACATGTTCACACAGGCATGCACATACACTACACAAATACAGGCATGCACACACAGGCATGCATGCACACACACTTATACACATAGACACACACAGGCATATACAGCATACACACGTGCACACACACAAGCATGCACACACACAGAGGCATGCACACACAAAGAAGTCACATACAGGCATGTACACACACATTACACATATATAGGCATGCACACACATAGGCATGCATGCACACACGTGCTACACACAAGCATACACACACACGCTACACAGACAGGCATACACACATACACTACACACATACATTTACACACACACACACACAGAGGAATGTGTATACATACAAAAACACACCATACACACACAGAAATCAGTCACCCAGCAACATTACATAAACTGGTACATGTGCACATCTACACACCACCCACAAACTAACACACACACATCTGCATGTAACCACCACTCGCTTGCCTGACTTTTCTGAGTATTCCACACTCTTCTCCCACATTTATCATCAAAAAGGTTTTAATTATTCCGTTCCTTGATAAGGTTCGAATCCACCCCCGCAGCCACCAACTTTGGAAGAAATAAAAGAAAGCAGAACAAAACTTTCTCCTTGGTGTTGTTGTGGCTCCTTATGCTTATTAAATCCCAATGTCGACATTCTTGTTTGGGGGAAAATCATTGGTTTGGCTTTTCTGTAAACTATCAGATGTTTTATAACCCTTCTAATGGCATGTTTGGTGTGAAATTAATTATCAAAGATTCGCAGAGAGTTTTAAATTAGATTCCCTCTGCTCTTCAAGGCAAACAACTGGTCCTGTTTTGTCACTAATATAAGGTTCCCATTGCTGCCTCTTTTTTTCCCTCTGCAATGAAATGATAAAACAAATCTTCAACTTATTTTAATGTGCTAATTGGGGGTTATTACAGCTCATTTTATTTACATTGAAATAAAAAGGCACCAATTCATTTTCTTGCACAAACAACTTAGAAAGGGTTTTAATTGCCTCCTATACAAGCCTGTATTTCTAAAGGGAAATGACATATAAAAAGTAAGGGCCTGGAAAATTTTTCCTTTTTCTCTGGGCAATGGGCTAAATTGAACCCATGGTTTCCTAGACAAATACCTACCGCCTTGGCTGGCCCTCCGCCTCAGCTGGTCCTCTTTCTAGTCTGCTGATTCGCAGGCTTGGGCTGCACACTTGGCAAGAAACGAGAGCTCAGAGGGGAGTAGAGGGACTCCAAAAGCTGAGCTAACACAGTAGAATGTCTGACGACTTCACATCTCCTTAGAGCAGACTTTAAGATTCCCCTGTAGCCAGCGAGTGCACACACAGCTTAGATTTAATAGTAGCTTCAATCCACTGCCTGGGGCCTGTACCTTTGACCCCTAAAGATGCACAAATCATGTTTTACGTGGGGCCTGTGCAAGCCCTTTGGCTGATGCTCCTGATCCGACTACAAATTTATCCTTGTCGATTTGGCTTCTGGTCCTCAAATACCCTCTTGGGGCTTTATAGACGCCACGGTTAATTATTGTGTGGGGCGTCAGGTGGAAGGACATATCATTAGGAGATAATTATTGGATAATGCTTGTTTAGCAGTTCAAGTCAAGCATGTGCTTCACACACTAGCATATCACTAGGCTCTGGCCCTCTGCTTTCTGGGGGCTTTTGCTGGTGTGAGAAACGACTCCCACAGGCTTGAGTACTGAGCAGGTCTCTCCAGTCGGTGATACTGCCTGAGGAGGTTTGGTTGCCTTAGTGGAGGAAGTGTGTCCCCGAGGGAACACCAACAGACTGTGCCTGTACCACCACTAGTTTGCTCTCTCTGCTTCATTCTTATGGTCATACTGTGAGCTTTCGGCTTCCTGCCTGCTATCATGCTCCCCCCCGCCCTATCCCCGACACACACCATAAGGCCTCTCCTCCTGAAACCATGAACTCCAAATAATCTCTTTCTTGCCCAAGTCGCCCTGGTTATGGTATTTGATCACAGCCATCAAAAGGAACTAATGTTATTGCTCACTCCCATGCAGCATCCTGGTTGTAGGCTGTGGTCTGATGAGAAATGCCCCCCCCCCCCACACATACACAGGCTCTTGTCTTTGAACACTTGGTCCCCAGGTGGTGGTGTGTAGTGGAAAATGATGAATCGGCTCTATGCACCTGGACAGGTGTGCATGTGCTTTGCACCCGTCCAAGTGTTTTGGATTCACGAATGAAACACACACAACCTTTATATTTAATATGCTTTACTAGCTCAATGGTTGTGCACATCCAAATCTCCCTGCGGCTCGCACACACTCCGCTCTGGTACACTTGAGTTAACATTTTCTAAATCTATATTTAACCTTGGCTGCCCTGTTTCCTTCTGGGCAGCCCTCCCGTGGGGTCTCTTTCCCTTTGCACCTACATTTTGGCCATCTCACCCTCCTGCTCGTTCACAGAGTGGCCAGTACCTTCGTGCCCCTTTCAAAGCAGACTCCTTTCTTCCCTTCATCCCTTGTCCGGGAAATCTAAAAGCCCCGCCTCTGTCTCCCTGCCCAGCCATTGGCCGTTCGCGACTTTATTTCCCAGTCGGAGCCAACTGGGGGAAGTGCCTCACTGAGCACTGGCCCTGAGGGTTTATAGCTCACACTACTTCCGGTTTACTCCATCTCTCGGCTTCCTTCTCCTGCTGTTGAGCCATGCGTGGCTCCCACTCTAACAGGCCCTTACCTCTTTGGAACCATAAGTCCAAATGGAGGCCGCTGTGTTCTGTGATTCTATGAGTTGTTTGGGTCACAGTGTTTGTGCTGGTGAGCTGGCTTGCTTTTGTCAGCTTCACACCAACTAAGGTCATAGCGAAGAAGGAACCTCAAATGAGAGGGGGAAAGCCTTCCTGGGATTCCCTACAGGCAAACCCTTGGGGCGGTTTCTTGATGGTTGATTGATGTGGAAAGGCCCAGCCCACTGTGGGCGGTGCCAGTCATGGTCAGGTAGTCCTGAGCTGTAAGAAAGATGGTTCCGGGTCAAGCTAAGCAACAAGCGAGCCATTGAGCAGCCTTTCTCCCTGGAGTCTGCTTCGGTGCCTGCCGCCAGGTCTTGCCTTGAGTTCCTGTTCTGATTTCCCTGAATGATCGACTCTGCTGGGAAGTGTCAGCCCCCAGTTATATTTGATCGTGGCGATTATCACATTGATAGACACAAAGTAGGAGAATATTTTATCACCAGTGCATAAGCTCATGGTCTTCAGAGGCTGAGAGAGGGCATCTGCTTTGCTGCTGTGTGTGAGCAGGCAAAGGACAGCAACCACAGACATGCAAGCTAAAGCAAACATCGCATCCAGCGCTCCTCGAGGCACCCCTGTGACTCTGCACCTGCAGGAGGACAATAGAGGCCCGTGGAATGTGTTCAAATAATTTCTATTTGGTGTTGGGGGCTGTCTAGCTTAAAGTGTTTGTTCTGCCCATGTACACAGGCCTAGAAACTTTAAAACCATCCCTTGCCTCTTGTCAGCCATCACAGATGGTTGGTGTTGGTGCTGGTGTTGGAAACCCAGTTATCTCAATCAGGGTTTGTATTCCAGCACAAACATCATGACCAAGAAGCAAGTTGGGGAGGAAAGGGTTCATTCAGCTTACACTTCCACACCACATTGCTGTTCATCACCAAAGGAAGTCAGGACTGGAACTCAAGCAGGTCAGGAAGCAGGATCTGATGCAGACACCATGGAGAGATGTTACTAACTGGCTTGCTTCCCCTGGCTTGCTCAACTTGCTTTTCTATAGAACCCAGGTCTACCAGCCCAGGGATGGCACCACCCACAACGGGCCCTCCCACCCTTGATCACTAATTGAGAAGATGCCTTACAGCTGGATCTCATGGAGGCATTTCCTCAAGGGGGGCTCCGTTCTCTGTGATAACTCCGGCTTGTGTCAAGTTTCCACACAAAACCAGCCAGCACATCACTGTACAGACTTCTCCAGGCAGTAGGGATGACCAGCACATCACTGTACAGACTTCTCCAGGCAGTAGNCCAGCACATCACTGTACAGACTTCTCCAGGCAGTAGGGATGACCAGCACATCACTGTACAGACTTCTCCAGGCAGTAGAGATGACCTGTACAACACGGGGTAGGGGAGACCTGGATTCATCAGGGTCTTCTGGGATGTCACAGCCCATGCAAGCAGGGAGCTGCTCACTGCATGAGAAATCACTGGGAGGATCTCAAATCTGAGTGGCAGGCATCTCCGAACTAGGGTCAGCTTTCTAGTTAGCTGGATCAAGGAGAGGGAGTCTGAGCATCATCTCTAGATCAGTTTCTTCCATTTTCATGTGAGGACAGACTAGGGCCCATCTCCCCGGGCAAGCCAGTCCCAGGACACCAATGGGCCAGCTTCTGCTGTTGCATGGATGGGCCTGCCCTGGGGAAGGCTGCCTTCCACTTGTTGACTCTGTTTCATTCATAGTTCCCCCTCCCTCGCACGTGTGTTCACGTGCGTGAGCCTGAGTGTGTGTGTGTGTGTGTGTGTGTTGTATAATTATGGACGTTTTTAAGTGACCTCAGACAGCGGACAGGGAGACCTCAGCCCTGCTGGCTTTTCTTGGTCTCACCTCTTCCCAGAGGCCAGGGAACAGTCAGTCCACACAGCTGGGACCCCAGGACATCTCTGTCCCTAGCAGGATCTGAATAGTCTCCTTCCAAGAACAGCTTGACACTGCCTGGCACTGTGGTGTCCCCGGGGCACAGGAGGGTGGAGGGAGGCTCTTTGGCAGGAAGTGAGGAAGGAGGGCAGGGAGGTCTCAGCTCTGGAGGGTCTTTGTTCTCAGGATGAAGACAGAATGGCCTGGTCAGAGTGGGATCCCCCTGTCTCCACCCTGCCCTTTCTGGTGGCTCTGAGCACCTCCTCCAGACACTGCTGGGCGCTCTCAGTGGCCTATTGTAAGACTCCAGGGAGGCCAAGGATTACATAGCTGCAGCTTGCCTTTAAACTTTGTCCCCCTCCCCCCACCCGCACAAGGGGAATTGAATACAGGCTCTGCTCTCTGTGTGGGTCAGGACTGGTTACCTCTGCCCCGTGTTCCATACTGCCCTGAATTCCTGTAGCTCCCCCAAAGAACTCCAGCCCTAGAGCACTTGGTTTGCCCAGGCTGTACCAGGTTTGCCCAGGCTGTACCAGGCTTACACACTACAGTCTAAACCTTCATCCTCCAGCTCCCTGGCCATTCATGTATCTGTGTTTGACTAAGGCCTGACCAGCAACTTCATCCTCCAGGCTGTTCCCCGGTGTCACCCAGTGTCCCCTGTGTCACTTGTGTCCACATCCTCTGCTCATCTGCTGACTCACAGTCAGTCTGGTTTTTTACTTTATCACCATGGCAACCGAACACCCAGGAGTCATTTAAACTCGTGTGGCAGGGCCCAGAGACTAGGGATCAGCACTTAAAAGCACTTGCTGCCCTTGTGGAAGATCCAGGTTTGGGCCCTGTATCATGGCCCACAGCCACCTGCAACTCCAGTTCCAAGTTATCCGATGCCCTCTTCTGATCTGGAAGTGCACCAGGCATGCACACGGTGAACATACAAGCACGCAGCACACATACAGACACTCATGCAAATTTAGATGAATAAACCACGTTAATAAACTCCCTTGGCTCCTGTCTTACATGCTGCGGAACAGAACCTCCAGACCCCAGCAGTCCCCTTGAGGATGCTTCCCCAGACGCTATGAGGGGCAAAGGGTAAACTTGAGCTTGATGCAGCCATTCCAGGACAGGAAACTTGATCGACTTGGCCCCGGCACTTTGGTGAGGCTCCATCTGTAGTTTCCATGAGCACCGAGGGTGGGTAATTTATCAGCCAGCCCGCATGGGTTCCAGCCCTGAACATTAGCCAGCTGGAGAGATAGAAACACTGAGGTCTGGCGGCTGTTACACCTTATAGATTCCACCAAGAGAAAACCAATTCATCCTCCCACTTCCGAAGCAGCCCTGACTCCCCACCCCCACCCCCCTTGTGTCTTGCCCTACAGGCATCTCTGCGGGAGGATGTCTTTCGCCACCCTAGAGAGCTTACTAAGGAGTGAAGCCCACGGGAGATGGCCCTTTAAGCCTTTGGACCCAGAAGAACTGGAATTGAGTATACCCTCTACCCCTAAATGTTATCCAGGCCTGTTAGCTCTGCTCCATCCCACCATGCTGTGATTCCCCTGAGCAGAGGTCAGAGACACTGAACAAAGATCTTCATTTTAAAGTTCCAGCCAAATGCTAGCTCTTCAAAGAATGAGACCTTCCTCCTGGGACACACAATGGACAATATTGTTGGTGGCGGTCCGGGTGGACTGGCTGTCTGGTCCGGGAAGCCACCCGCAGTGGAGGGGCGTGGCTTTCCTTCTGAGGACCAGGGATAGCTCCCTAGGCGGACGCAGTTATCTCTGTTTCCAATACTGTTCATGTTTTTCTCTCCTCCTTTGTTTTAGGCACCTCGGGCTGTAATTAATTCTTGGATGTGGCAATAAATCAAAGCTCTGAACATTACGAGCTCCTTCCTCCGCCTTCTGCACAACTCTGCTGCTTGCAGCAAGACCTTCTCCGTTCTCCCAAGTGGGTGTGACCAGCTGAAACCTGTGTAGACCTTCCAGGCTCTGATTCGCAGGTTAAGCTGTGATCTAGTCTGCAGACCCTAGAATTAAAGCTAACCAAACGAAAACCAGCCATAGGCTCTGTTGTTCCATCTCCGCCACCTCATCTTTTTTTTCTGGGCCTAGACTCCTCCATCCTTAAGAACAACTGTTCCCTGTGGGATTCTGGGGAGGCACTCAGTCCTAGTGGAAGCTGTCATCCCCTTCCTAAGCTGCACAGTTTGTCTGTGAGAGCATTCCCAGCTCAGCCTTTCCTCTCTGGTGTACCCTGCAGACAGGCCGCTGTAATTGACGACAAATGGATATAATATAAAAAAGCTGGGACACCACCATATAAACCTCTCCGTGTGAGCCTCAGAAGAGGAACTAAAAGAGCCTGCAGGCTAATCTGTGCCTGTCCCAAATTGCTATTGTGTTTGCTTCTTTGCCTGTGCATACCCAGTGCTCAACAATTTAGTTCTTCAGCTTCCTCCACAGCATCAAACAGAGGGACGGAGCCTTGATTCTCTTAGAGGGCAGCTCCCTCCACACTTGCTTCAGATAAAGAGCTCCCACTGAGGAACACAGCGCTGGAAAACCTTCCGGCTCTAAGAAACCCTGAGACTACCACTTGGCACTGAACTTGAAGGACACTTGAAGAATTTCATGTCCTTCTTCCTTCAAGCTGCATCTGCATTTTATGTTTGGGAGGCTTGGGGGCAGCAGGTGCATACCACACAGAGCTGCCTCCCAGGGGAAGGGTGCATACATTTCAGAGGCTGGGGTTTTAGTACGGCTCTACCTCAAGGTGTCTGTAACAGTTCCTGGAGGATGTGGGTCTCAGTTTCCTCATCTGGCAAATGGGCATGACATAGGACTGAATGTTAAAAGAAATATGTGTCAATCAAGTGGGAACTTGATTGTGTTAAGCAAACCATAAGCCAGAGTCAGGGAGGTGGTTTGGTAAGAAAGAACATTGGCTGTGCAAACATGAGGACCTGAGTTCAAATCTGCACACACATAAAAGAGACAGATCTCTGATGCTCGCTGGCCAGACAGTCTAGCCAATCAGTGAGCTGCTGGCCTAAGGAGACAGATCCTAAGTCAGAAAGTACAGTGGGGGTGGGGGAGTGACTGAAAAGTTACCTGATATCAACCTCTGACCTGTACACATGTCCTCACAGGGGAGTGTACATATGCACACACAACACACTAGAAACATACCCTAACATGGTTGTGGAGTGGGTAGCTCTGAGGCTCGCGGTTACACAGGGCACAGTCCTCCAGGGAGCCCTAGCTTGTGGCTATGGTGGCAAAGCGCTACTGGCAAGCAGCACAGGACTCAGCTCTGTGGTTCTAGACTAGTAGGCCCTGAGTTCAATCCTCAGGACCCACACAGTGGAAGGAGAGAAGCAAACCTGCACGAGCTCACAGCCGCATGCCTGGGTGAATTCTACAGAGCTGGGAGCTGAATAAATCCATCAAAATAAAAAGTTTAAAACATTAGAAGGGAAGCTCAGGTGTGCTAAAGGCCACTGTGCCCTTGGGACATTCTGAGCCTCCACAACGTTGCCATCAGCATTGCACATCAGTGACATCAACAGCCAGGGTGTGATCATTCTAGAAGGGAGCAGAAGTTGGAGGAAAGGCTTCTGGGGTGTAGCCTGCTCCTGACACATTCCAGTGTGGGGTACTGGGCATGTCATGTCCTCTCTACTGTGACCCACCTGCCCAGCCTCGGATGGTGCTTGAGAAGCAAGAGGTAGAGTATGGGCTCCAACCTGTGCCTGCCATCTCCTCCCTCAATGATCCTTGTTAGGAGCCTCCCACAGGTGCCCAACCCTCAGGGGTAAGGGACCCTCAATGCAATGGGTCTCTCCATTTCCCACATGATCTAATGCAATTAGTTCCCAATGCGTTGTGAAATGTCTCCTCTCCTGATTACAGAGCAAGGCAGAACAATGCTCACATAATGAACGAGCTGTCTGGGAGCCCGTGTCTCAGCTTCCGTGTGCCTACTTCAAAGACAGCTGCGGGAACTTGAGATGAATGACATCACCAGATTAGTCTCCTGCTAAGAACTCTGGGATGCTTGCTTCGCAGTCAGTCATTCCGTTCCACAGACTTCTCTGAGTTCTCCTGCTGGAGATGCAGGCCCCACCCTGACTGGGTGAGAGCAGGGAGGAGAACCAGGTTCGCTACCTAATTGCACACTTTCACATGGGCGGACATCAGAGTGTGCTTCCCCACACGACACCTCTGGCATCCAGGAAAACAACAGAAGCCAACTGGTCTTAAAGAGGTCATAGCGCATGGGAAGACTTTCTTCACCTTCCCCAAAGCAGGGGGTGAGATCCTCAGGGAAGAGGGTCCTCCTGCAGTCAGAAGGAAACAATACCTCAGCTCCAATGGCGCGGATAGAGACCTCGCCTGACTGTGTCCCTCCTTCACGATCATCTTCATCCCCGCCCTTGCTCTTCCTCTTCCCCATCTCCTCTCTCTCCTCTTCCCCATCTCCTCCCTCTCCCCTTCCCCATCTCCTCCTTTTCCTCTTGTTCCCCATCTCCTCCCTCTCCTCTTTCCTATCTCCTCTCTCTCCTACTCCTTTCCTTCCCATTCTTTTCCCATCTCTTCCTCCTCTGCCACCTCCTATTCCCCTCTCTCTTCTTCCTCTCCTCATCTTTCTCATTCCCCACCTTCTCCCTCTTCTTTTGTCCCTCTTTTCTTCCTCTCCTCCCTTCCTCTCCTCCTTCTCCCCCTCTATTCCTCCTCCACCCTTCCTTGACCCTCTCCCTTTCTCCTCCTCCCTCTCCTTCCCTGAGCATGAAGTCTGCAGGGCCCCTGGCTCCATTACTTAAGAAATCTCCCATGTCACATAAAACTTACATTGTAAAACCAAGCCTGTGATTTTCCCTTGATCCCTACTTTCTGGTGTAGGGGTCTTGTCTGTGAGCCTCTGGATGGGTGAAGAAGAGATTCCCCTGTATAGGATCAAGGAGTACCCTCCTCTCACTCACTCACACCCTGATCTGGGCGGTTCTGGTGAGGCTGCATTAGATCTGCATGTCTGAAACCCAAAGCACTTCTTTCAGCCTTCCCGAGACCCACCGTTCTGCTGGCAGAGGTGCGCGTGGACTCCTGTGAATTCCTAGTCTCTGGCTCAACAGACCTGTCTGGCCTGGGCGCTCACTGGCTCTGCTAACTGTCACAGATGCATGACATGAAGTGAAGAAGCTGAGGGTGACCAATTCCCCTTAGCAAAACCATGTGTGTGAACCACGCTGTGAACCCTGTGAATGGGGCAGGAAGTGTGGAGAGGTGATCTCCATCTCTCTGGCCCTGTCATCCATCACAGCGACTGCATCAAAGCCCAGATTCTACGCTGAGCCTCCACAGCCATCCAGGGTCTTCTCTGGGCCCCGTTCCTGTGCGCCAAGCACTGCTCAGAAAGTGCTGTGCTCTGAGCCACCTGACTCTCTGGTCATAGTTATAAAAAGTAGTCCTTTATACAACTAATTTCATTATCACACAGGCTAAGAAAATGAACCAGGTCCAGATCTCAGAGCCATTTGAGGTCAGTGCTACTCTGACTTCTGATCACAATTATCTTGGTTGTCCTCATGAACTTGACGCCATGCTCACATCCCAGCATGGGGAGCTTAGATTCCACCCACCGTGGGTCTTTTCAGAGGAGGAGGCCAGGCTGCACGTGTTTTCCGTGGCGGACTCTTTTCAGCCGACCACTTCCCTGCTCTGTTCGCCTTGCTGGTGTACATCCCCACGGCATGCCTGTATCGTCGGCGCAGTTCGCCTTGCTGGTGTACATCCCCACGGCATGCCTGTATCATTGGCGCAGTTCGCCTTGCTGGTGTATGTCCCCACGGCATGCCTGTATCGTCGGCGCAGGTGCTGGCAGGCACTTGAGGTATCAGTGGTCGGCTGCTGGGAAGACTCTGTCCAGACTCCGCACCAACGCACATCTTTACCTGCAAGCCACTGTGTGTTGGCATCTCGTTGTGGTGCTAATTTGCATTTCTCTAGTTAGTAACAAGAGTAGATGTCTTCATATGTGTTTCTTGGCCAATCTCCTCTCTTGTGTAGTATCAGGGGTAGAACACAGACTCTGGGTTATGCTAAGCAAGTATCGCTGTCCACTGCTCTCCAGCCCCAGCCTTGACGCCATTGGTCCTATCTTTAGAAGAGGTCATCTACCTTATACTGCATATCTAAAGGCCATTCATTGTGGATTCAGATGTGCTGTGAACCTCCTCACATGACAATACAGGCCATCTTCGTCATCTAGGCGTTGGACTTCTATTGATTCTGATCTTGCCCGTAGTGATGGCTTATGTCACTCTGCACGCAGCCTGTCTTTCTGTGTTCTCTGTGGTATCTTTTGGTAAACACTCCTAATTTTAATGTAATCGAGTTTATTGATCCTTTATTTTATGGTTGGTGTTTTTGGCAACTTGTTAAAAACAAAACCTTTCTCCCCTCTATAATAATTCTTGACTTATAGTAGGGTATATTGTCTAAGCTTGGTCCATGGAAGCCATATCTTTCTATCCCCCAAGGCTGTTAATTGGCTCTCAAAGCTAACTGCTTTTCCTCAATCCCCTATGACCCCACAATACTGTGTTGTTTATTTTGTGATTACTGGGGTAGTGTGGAGTACATGGATTATATGGGCAATCATGTGTGTTCACTCTGTCCACACCATCCCATGAGCAGCCACGATCTAGACGAGCGCTTCTGCACACGGGCTGGTCTCCTTGAGCCCCGCCTGGGTCCTGTGATGGATAAAGGAATCTGGCTGGAAAGATAAAGTCCTGAAGAGAACAGCTAAGCTGTCAAAGCCAGAACAGATGAATCCTCCCACTAAAGCTTCAACGGAGTTGGCCAGCTCAGGCCAGCCTAGCAGACCGACCAGGCCAACTTGCTGCTGTGGTGTTGATGTGCTCTGTGATGCCACAGCAGATTACCAGACACTGGTCCTGGCTCATCTCAGGTGCCTGTACTTCCATCTGGCCTGAGTTTTCTCTTCAGCTCTAATTGCTTCACCCGACTCATGCCACAGACATGTGATCACGCCAATCCACAAAAGCACAGAAAACCGTGACACATCTCCAGACACGACACACTCTAAATAAATGTCATACTCTCCCATTCAGATTGTTTCAAATATGAAATACTGTGTATGTGTTTTAAAAAGCCTCTTTGAGTCTTTCACCACTAAAGTTTCTTCTGTAGCTCTGGTGTGGTTTGTCCCACCATGACTGCTGGTGATTGTCAATTTGTTGGGATTAAAGTTGCCATGGAAATAAATCCCTGCCTGGGAACACCTAGGTTAGATTAAGACAGCACTGTGCCACAGGCAGGGGTCCCTGACTAAACAAATGGATGGTGAGCTCAGAACCAGCAACCATTGCTCTGCCTCCTGACTGCAGACGAAATACGAGCAGCCACTTCTGCTCACCATGCCCTGGTGGACTGTTCCACAAAACCGTGAGCTAAAATGAGCTCCCTTAAACTACGTACGTTGGATACTTTGACACAAGAGCAGGACAATCAGCTCAGACCCCCACAAAGGTTCATGGTGGGGCTGGTGTTGGGAGCTGAGCTGTTACGGTTACAGTAAGTGCCTCTCAGAAAGTCTTTGTGTCAATACCGAGGGAGCCCATAGACAGGCCTGTGTGGTTTAGTTTCTCTTTGGCTTCCAGTGTGATACCACCATGATGAGATCTGCTATGGTAAAATTCAGGCAAGATGGCTCTTATTGGGGGGGGGGGGGAGTCAGTATCTATGTACAAAGGAGCTATGTACTTTGGTCTCCATAACTCTAAATTGTTGGGCTTTGTTTTGTCTGTTCTTTGTTTTGTTTGCCTGTGGGTATCCTGTCTTGCAACCAAGGTGATGCAATTCTCTTCCTTCCTCCCCAGAGGGACAGGATGGCAGAAGTAACTCCATTAAGACCTCTGCACCCAGCCTCCTTGCTGGCATTCATTTTGCCTTCCACACACAAGCCTGATAGTCATCTTGAACTGCTTTTAGTGTTGCTGTGTGTAAAATTTGTCTGCAGAATGCAGTGTTTTTAGACACGTAATTAATTCTGTTATACCTTGTAAAATCCTCCTTCTCCTCCTCCTCTGCCTTCTCCTTCCTCCTCTTCCTCCTCCTTCCTCCTCATCCTTCCTCTTCCTCCT